>NW_025725119.1:32500-37500 GCF_021461395.2 Schistocerca americana | reverse complement strand
AATTACGAGCTACAGACTCGATCGCGTAACTCACTGTACGGATTCCGATGCTGAGTGATCAGCTAGGAGGCGCCCCGTCCACGTCGGTCCCCGTGGGCGTTGCACTCGCAGTCGCCAAGACTCGGGGCAATGGCTAAGTGCGCTCCTCAATATATTACTCGGAAGAGTAATGAGGGTCCGAGCCCCCAGTGTGGGGAGAGTTTTTCCGAGCCCTGACCCACCTATTTGGCAGGGCGTAGCTTCCCCCACCCCTGACCTGTGACATTGTCACAACACACCGGCACTAGTCTGTACACAAAAATGTCTGTAATTAATTGCCATACCCGGGGGAAGCTGCCGAGAGAAGTACCTACGTAGTGGAGCCGCCGTTCTACTGTTGAACAGGAATAGAACAGCAAAACTTGACTGGAACCAGAATTAGTACACACAGGGCGCTGATTAGTAAATGATGCAGAGCCATTATAATCGAGACGACATATCCGAATGTCCCTATACATGAGCTGCGGGCTGTACCAGTTACGAGCTAGAGACGCGACCGCGTTGCTCTCTGTACGAATGCCGATGCTGAGCGGTCAGCTAGGAGGCGCTCCATCCATGTCGGTACCGGTGAGCGTTGCACTCGCAGTCGCAAGAACGTACGGCAAGTATATTACCTGGAAGAGTCAATGACAGTCCACGCCCCCCTGCGTGGGAAGAGTCTTTCTAGGCCATGACCCACCGGAAGGGCGCAGCGTCCCCCACCCCAGACATGTGACGTCACACCATCGGTATTGACGACTAGACTGATTCCTTATAATCATTTGCCATACACCGGTGGAAGCTGCCGAGACGAGTAACTACATAGCGGGCTCGCCGTGTCACTAATGTACAGAGATACAACAGTTTCGACTGGAACCGGATTAAACGTATACACGGCGCTGATTAGTAATAGATAGAGCCATCAGAATACAGATAATGTATACAACTGTCCGTATACATGCTGAAAGACTCTGCTCACAATCACAACCACACGTCAGCCACACACCCTTATCACGCACTACTCTCTGCCTGTAACACGCACACAGACAATATGTAAGCACCAGCATGGAACAACACCCAGTGCATCCTCTCCGCCACATTAGACAATCCACACTGTCATAACCAGACTGGGAGGTCCACTCAGAAAACAGAATATCCCACCCACCCGACAACCACCATTGCTCAGCCAAGCCACCAACACCCACACATGTCCTACACAGGGGTGCACCCAACATCACAATACTGCCTCCTCTCACAGCACACAAACAATGGCAGGAATGAAAGACACAGGTCTGCCACAAGCATGGAATGAGAGCGCCGCCTGTCATGAGCCAAAGGTGCATCCTGACGTGGCAAATCAGATGATGCCGCAGGCATCCACTTACTATAATCACAATCAACAAACCGGCCGCCCCGCCCCGCCCCCCATTAAACCTTTCCTTACAACAATGTGTACCTTAACCTAACCTATATCGTACCGTAACCTAACCTATATCGTACCGTAACCTAACCTATGTCGTACCGTAACCTAACCTATGTCGTACCGTAACCTAACCTATGTCGTACCGTAACCTAACCTATGTCGTACCGTAACCTAACCTATGTCGTACCGTAACCTAACCTATGTCGTACCGTAACCTAACCTATGTCGTACCGTAACCTAACCTATGTCGTACCGTAACCTAACCTATGTCGTACCGTAACCTAACCTATGTCGTACCGTAACCTAACCTATGTCGTACCGTAACCTAACCTATGTCGTACCGTAACCTAACCTATGTCGTACCTTAACCTAACCTATGTCGTACCTTAACCTACCCTATGTCGTACCTTAACCTAACCTATGTCGTACCTTAACCTAACCTATGTCGTACCTTAACCTAACCTATGTCGTACCTTAACCTAACCTATGTCGTACCTTAACCTAACCTATGTCGTACCTTAACCTAACCTATGTCGTACCTTAACCTAACCTATGTCGTACCTTAACCTAACCTATGTCGTACCTTAACCTAACCTATGTCGTACCTTAACCTAACCTATGTCGTACCTTAACCTAACCTATGTCGTACCTTAACCTAACCTATGTCGTACCTTAACCTAACCTATGTCGTACCTTAACCTAACCTATGTCGTACCTTAACCTAACCTATGTCGTACCTTAACCTAACCTATGTCGTACCTTAACCTAACCTATGTCGTACCTTAACCTAACCTATGTCGTACCTTAACCTAACCTATGTCGTACCTTAACCTAACCTATGTCGTACCTTAACCTAACCTATGTCGTACCTTAACCTAACCTATGTCGTACCTTAACCTAACCTATGTCGTACCTTAACCTAACCTATGTCGTACCTTAACCTAACCTATGTCGTACCTTAACCTAACCTATGTCGTACCTTAACCTAACCTATGTCGTACCTTAACCTAACCTATGTCGTACCTTAACCTAACCTATGTCGTACCTTAACCTAACCTATGTCGTACCTTAACCTAACCTATGTCGTACCTTAACCTAACCTATGTCGTACCTTAACCTAACCTATGTCGTACCTTAACCTAACCTATGTCGTACCTTAACCTAACCTATGTCGTACCTTAACCTAACCTATGTCGTACCTTAACCTAACCTGTATTGCGCCTTAACCTAACCTGTATTGCGCCTTAACGTAACCTGTATTGCGCCTTAACGTAACCTGTATTGCGCCTTAACGTAACCTGTATTGCGCCTTAACGTAACCTGTATTGCGCCTTAACGTAACCTGTATTGCGCCTTAACGTAACCTGTATTGCGCCTTAACGTAACCTGTATTGCGCCTTAACGTAACCTGTATTGCGCCTTAACGTAACCTGTATTGCGCCTTAACGTAACCTGTATTGCGCCTTAACGTAACCTGTATTGCGCCTTAACGTAACCTGTATTGCGCCTTAACGTAACCTGTATTGCGCCTTAACGTAACCTGTATTGCGCCTTAACGTAACCTGTATTGCGCCTTAACGTAACCTGTATTGCGCCTTAACGTAACCTGTATTGCGCCTTAACGTAACCTGTATTGCGCCTTAACGTAACCTGTATTGCGCCTTAACGTAACCTGTATTGCGCCTTAACGTAACCTGCATTGCGCCTTAACGTAACCTGCATTGCGCCTTAACGTAACCTGTATTGCGCCTTAACGTAACCTGCATTGCGCCTTAACGTAACCTGCATTGCGCCTTAACGTAACCTGTATTGCGCCTTAACGTAACCTGTATTGCGCCTTAACGTAACCTGTATTGCGCCTTAACGTAACCTGTATTGCGCCTTAACGTAACCTGTATTGCGCCTTAACGTAACCTGTATTGCGCCTTAACGTAACCTGTATTGCGCCTTAACGTAACCTGTATTGCGCCTTAACGTAACCGATATTGCGCCTTAACGTAACCTATATTGCGCCGTAACGTAACCTATATTGCGCCGTAACGTAACCCACATTGCCCCTTAACGTAACCTATATTGCGCCGTAACGTAACCTATATTGCGCCGTAACGTAACCCACATTGCCCCTTAACGTAACCCACATTGCCCCTTAACGTAACCCACATTGCCCCTTAACGTAACCCAACACACGTTGGGCCTTAACCCAACACACGTTGGGCCTTAACCCAACACACGTTGGGCCTTAACCCAACACACGTTGGGCCTTAACCCAACACACGTTGGGCCTTAACCCAACACACGTTGGGCCTTAACCTGCTCTGTAATTGTCATACGACGCGTTAAATTAGTGTAGTGTTGCCTAACTGCAACCCCCGCAATATAGTTTGCTACTCGCACTGCCCGGTCCCCAGTGTATCGCTTCATGTTAAACACCTTGCAGCTATACACTGTAATGTGGATGGCAGCAGGACGTACATGCTCAATGCCCTTTGCAGTTGTTCATTGGCATTTGCAGTTGTTCATTGGCATTCGCATGGCGAAGCACTTAGCCTACGCTGTGGTACGGCCTGTGTCAACTGTCCGCTGATGTTGTACGTCCAAATCACACACTGTACTGCACATTGGTCCTCATGTACTGAATGATACATCGTGGTACATGTGACCGTACAACGACTGCGCCAACAACGGCGAACCATGCGGTCCAAATGTTGTGCACTCAGCTACGTGTCGTCTCCCTATAAGAGCTGGATTGCAGTGTGGTATGCCCTGGATGGCGATCAGCATGAGCCGTCTGTTGATGTAGTGGCGCGTGTTGTCAGACGTAGTCGTCTCTTCTCACACACCGTGATAGCACGGTGCACTGCGTTCCACATCTGCGACATGCGACAGAGGCCGGTTGACAGTCGTTCGCGCAATGGACATCGCATACGTACGGGGGCCACCTTCCACGTGTTCGCTAAGCGTGGACATGTTGTTGCGTGTATGTGGGCAGACAGTGTGTCGTGACACCTGACACAGGCATGCAACAATCGTTGAATTTGCAAATGGCGATGGACGCCTACGTTTGCTGGTGACGTTACGCAAATGAACAACTGGTAAACCGTTGTGGTGCGGTTGTTCTCGCTAGGGGTGAATCAGTGATGGCGACGATCGGTTGAGCTACCAACCGGTTGTTGCAGCGATACCCACCATGCCCACGAACGTGAATGGCATGTGGGTGTGAAGCGATACGCGGCGGTGGCTGGGTGGGACCGTCCCCGGCCGGTGAGGGGGGGCCTCCCGGCGTGTTGGCCGTGCGGTGCGTGGGCGCACGCGCTACAGCCGGCTGGTGGGGGCGGCCAGTGGCAGGCGCGCCGGCCGACGGAGGCGGCAGGCGGCGCAGCTGCGCGCCGGCGCACCCTGCACGCGGCGCCGTGCGGCCAAAGTAGGTCCTCGCGGGCCCGGTGCGAAGCGCGGTGGACATCTGCAGTGTGCTGGTCCGATTGAGGACTGTGTGCGCTGAGGATGCGCCGCCGCCCGGCGCTCGGCGCCGCGACGCCGTCTGCTGCTCGGTCGCCTCTGC
>NW_025725119.1:17500-22500 GCF_021461395.2 Schistocerca americana | reverse complement strand
CCTATGTCGTACCTTAACCTAACCTATGTCGTACCTTAACCTAACCTATGTCGTACCTTAACCTAACCTATGTCGTACCTTAACCTAACCTATGTCGTACCTTAACCTAACCTATGTCGTACCTTAACCTAACCTATGTCGTACCTTAACCTAACCTATGTCGTACCTTAACCTAACCTATGTCGTACCTTAACCTAACCTATGTCGTACCTTAACCTAACCTATGTCGTACCTTAACCTAACCTATGTCGTACCTTAACCTAACCTATGTCGTACCTTAACCTAACCTATGTCGTACCTTAACCTAACCTATGTCGTACCTTAACCTAACCTATGTCGTACCTTAACCTAACCTATGTCGTACCTTAACCTAACCTATGTCGTACCTTAACCTAACCTATGTCGTACCTTAACCTAACCTATGTCGTACCTTAACCTAACCTATGTCGTACCTTAACCTAACCTATGTCGTACCTTAACCTAACCTATGTCGTACCTTAACCTAACCTATGTCGTACCTTAACCTAACCTATGTCGTACCTTAACCTAACCTGTATTGCGCCTTAACGTAACCTGTATTGCGCCTTAACGTAACCTGTATTGCGCCTTAACGTAACCTGTATTGCGCCTTAACGTAACCTGTATTGCGCCTTAACGTAACCTGTATTGCGCCTTAACGTAACCTGTATTGCGCCTTAACGTAACCTGTATTGCGCCTTAACGTAACCTGTATTGCGCCTTAACGTAACCTGTATTGCGCCTTAACGTAACCTGTATTGCGCCTTAACGTAACCTGTATTGCGCCTTAACGTAACCTGTATTGCGCCTTAACGTAACCTGTATTGCGCCTTAACGTAACCTGTATTGCGCCTTAACGTAACCTGTATTGCGCCTTAACGTAACCTGTATTGCGCCTTAACGTAACCTGTATTGCGCCTTAACGTAACCTGTATTGCGCCTTAACGTAACCTGTATTGCGCCTTAACGTAACCTGTATTGCGCCTTAACGTAACCTGTATTGCGCCTTAACGTAACCTGCATTGCGCCTTAACGTAACCTGCATTGCGCCTTAACGTAACCTGTATTGCGCCTTAACGTAACCTGCATTGCGCCTTAACGTAACCTGCATTGCGCCTTAACGTAACCTGTATTGCGCCTTAACGTAACCTGTATTGCGCCTTAACGTAACCTGTATTGCGCCTTAACGTAACCTGTATTGCGCCTTAACGTAACCTGTATTGCGCCTTAACGTAACCTGTATTGCGCCTTAACGTAACCTGTATTGCGCCTTAACGTAACCTGTATTGCGCCTTAACGTAACCGATATTGCGCCTTAACGTAACCTATATTGCGCCGTAACGTAACCTATATTGCGCCGTAACGTAACCCACATTGCCCCTTAACGTAACCTATATTGCGCCGTAACGTAACCTATATTGCGCCGTAACGTAACCCACATTGCCCCTTAACGTAACCCACATTGCCCCTTAACGTAACCCACATTGCCCCTTAACGTAACCCAACACACGTTGGGCCTTAACCCAACACACGTTGGGCCTTAACCCAACACACGTTGGGCCTTAACCCAACACACGTTGGGCCTTAACCCAACACACGTTGGGCCTTAACCCAACACACGTTGGGCCTTAACCTGCTCTGTAATTGTCATACGACGCGTTAAATTAGTGTAGTGTTGCCTAACTGCAACCCCCGCAATATAGTTTGCTACTCGCACTGCCCGGTCCCCAGTGTATCGCTTCATGTTAAACACCTTGCAGCTATACACTGTAATGTGGATGGCAGCAGGACGTACATGCTCAATGCCCTTTGCAGTTGTTCATTGGCATTTGCAGTTGTTCATTGGCATTCGCATGGCGAAGCACTTAGCCTACGCTGTGGTACGGCCTGTGTCAACTGTCCGCTGATGTTGTACGTCCAAATCACACACTGTACTGCACATTGGTCCTCATGTACTGAATGATACATCGTGGTACATGTGACCGTACAACGACTGCGCCAACAACGGCGAACCATGCGGTCCAAATGTTGTGCACTCAGCTACGTGTCGTCTCCCTATAAGAGCTGGATTGCAGTGTGGTATGCCCTGGATGGCGATCAGCATGAGCCGTCTGTTGATGTAGTGGCGCGTGTTGTCAGACGTAGTCGTCTCTTCTCACACACCGTGATAGCACGGTGCACTGCGTTCCACATCTGCGACATGCGACAGAGGCCGGTTGACAGTCGTTCGCGCAATGGACATCGCATACGTACGGGGGCCACCTTCCACGTGTTCGCTAAGCGTGGACATGTTGTTGCGTGTATGTGGGCAGACAGTGTGTCGTGACACCTGACACAGGCATGCAACAATCGTTGAATTTGCAAATGGCGATGGACGCCTACGTTTGCTGGTGACGTTACGCAAATGAACAACTGGTAAACCGTTGTGGTGCGGTTGTTCTCGCTAGGGGTGAATCAGTGATGGCGACGATCGGTTGAGCTACCAACCGGTTGTTGCAGCGATACCCACCATGCCCACGAACGTGAATGGCATGTGGGTGTGAAGCGATACGCGGCGGTGGCTGGGTGGGACCGTCCCCGGCCGGTGAGGGGGGGCCTCCCGGCGTGTTGGCCGTGCGGTGCGTGGGCGCACGCGCTACAGCCGGCTGGTGGGGGCGGCCAGTGGCAGGCGCGCCGGCCGACGGAGGCGGCAGGCGGCGCAGCTGCGCGCCGGCGCACCCTGCACGCGGCGCCGTGCGGCCAAAGTAGGTCCTCGCGGGCCCGGTGCGAAGCGCGGTGGACATCTGCAGTGTGCTGGTCCGATTGAGGACTGTGTGCGCTGAGGATGCGCCGCCGCCCGGCGCTCGGCGCCGCGACGCCGTCTGCTGCTCGGTCGCCTCTGCGGTTCTCGCAGGTGGTTTGTATCGCAGCTGTGCGGACGTGTTGGCGCGTGCGCTGTGCTGGGAGAGTTCGCTTCGGCACCCAAGTGGGGCTTTTGTCCTTCTGTGGCGCTGGCGTTGGAGCTGCCGGTCACCGTAGGTGGCGCGTGTTGTCTCCCGCCGGCAATGCCACGACAGCACGCTCCCGGGCCTCTGTCGGCAGCGGCAAGCTCAGTTGGGAGCACGGGTGGTCGCACCTAAAGCGTCTACTCGCCAAACTCCGGGCGATTGCGCCTCTCTCGAACCCGACCAAGTACTTAGGACGGCGCTGCGCGCCGCCGGGACCTGAGAGGGTTTCGAGGTGTATGGTGCAGGGGAGCTCAGCCTCCTCCTGTTTGCAGAATAATTGAGCGGACGCTTGCGTGTTCGCGCGGGCCCCCGGGACACACTCCCGGGCGGCCGGCTGCTCAGCTCTAGTTGACGCAGCTCCCTGGTTGATCCTGCCAGTAGTCATATGCTTGTCTCAAAGATTAAGCCATGCATGTCTCAGTACAAGCCGCATTAAGGTGAAACCGCGAATGGCTCATTAAATCAGTTATGGTTCCTTAGATCGTACCCACGTTACTTGGATAACTGTGGTAATTCTAGAGCTAATACATGCAAACAGAGTCCCGACCAGAGATGGAAGGGACGCTTTTATTAGATCAAAACCAATCGGTCGGCTCGTCCGGTCCGTTTGCCTTGGTGACTCTGAATAACTTTGGGCTGATCGCACGGTCCTCGTACCGGCGACGCATCTTTCAAATGTCTGCCTTATCAACTGTCGATGGTAGGTTCTGCGCCTACCATGGTTGTAACGGGTAACGGGGAATCAGGGTTCGATTCCGGAGAGGGAGCCTGAGAAACGGCTACCACATCCAAGGAAGGCAGCAGGCGCGCAAATTACCCACTCCCGGCACGGGGAGGTAGTGACGAAAAATAACGATACGGGACTCATCCGAGGCCCCGTAATCGGAATGAGTACACTTTAAATCCTTTAACGAGTATCTATTGGAGGGCAAGTCTGGTGCCAGCAGCCGCGGTAATTCCAGCTCCAATAGCGTATATTAAAGTTGTTGCGGTTAAAAAGCTCGTAGTTGGATTTGTGTCCCACGCTGTTGGTTCACCGCCCGTCGGTGTTTAACTGGCATGTATCGTGGGACGTCCTGCCGGTGGGGCGAGCTGAAGGCGTGCGACGCGCCTCGTGCGTGCTCGTGCGTCCCGAGGCGGACCCCGTTGCAATCCTACCAGGGTGCTCTTGAGTGAGTGTCTCGGTGGGCCGGCACGTTTACTTTGAACAAATTAGAGTGCTTAAAGCAGGCAAGCCCGCCTGAATACTGTGTGCATGGAATAATGGAATAGGACCTCGGTTCTATTTTGTTGGTTTTCGGAACCCGAGGTAATGATTAATAGGGACAGGCGGGGGCATTCGTATTGCGACGTTAGAGGTGAAATTCTTGGATCGTCGCAAGACGAACAGAAGCGAAAGCATTTGCCAAGTATGTTTTCATTAATCAAGAACGAAAGTTAGAGGTTCGAAGGCGATCAGATACCGCCCTAGTTCTAACCATAAACGATGCCAGCCAGCGATCCGCCGCAGTTCCTCCGATGACTCGGCGGGCAGCCTCCGGGAAACCAAAGCTTTTGGGTTCCGGGGGAAGTATGGTTGCAAAGCTGAAACTTAAAGGAATTGACGGAAGGGCACCACCAGGAGTGGAGCCTGCGGCTTAATTTGACTCAACACGGGAAACCTCACCAGGCCCGGACACCGGAAGGATTGACAGATTGATAGCTCTTTCTTGATTCGGTGGGTGGTGGTGCATGGCCGTTCTTAGTTGGTGGAGCGATTTGTCTGGTTAATTCCGATAACGAACGAGACTCTAGCCTGCTAACTAGTCGCGTGACATCCTTCGTGCTGTCAGCGATTACTTTTCTTCTTAGAGGGACAGGCGGCTTCTAGCCGCACGAGATTGAGCAATAACAGGTCTGTGATGCCCTTAGATGTTCTGGGCCGCACGCGCGCTACACTGAAGGAATCAGCGTGTCTTCCTAGGCCGAAAGGTCGGGGTAACCCGCTGAACCTCC
>NW_025725119.1:12500-15000 GCF_021461395.2 Schistocerca americana | reverse complement strand
GGAAACCATGAAAGGCGTTGGTTGCTTAAGACAGCAGGACGGTGGCCATGGAAGTCGGAATCCGCTAAGGAGTGTGTAACAACTCACCTGCCGAAGCAACTAGCCCTGAAAATGGATGGCGCTGAAGCGTCGTGCCTATACTCGGCCGTCAGTCTGGCAGTCATGGCCGGTCCTTGCGGCCGGCCGCGAAGCCCTGACGAGTAGGAGGGTCGCGGCGGTGGGCGCAGAAGGGTCTGGGCGTGAGCCTGCCTGGAGCCGCCGTCGGTGCAGATCTTGGTGGTAGTAGCAAATACTCCAGCGAGGCCCTGGAGGGCTGACGCGGAGAAGGGTTTCGTGTGAACAGCCGTTGCACACGAGTCAGTCGATCCTAAGCCCTAGGAGAAATCCGATGTTGATGGGGGCCGTCATAGCATGATGCACTTTGTGCTGGCCCCCGTTGGGCGAAAGGGAATCCGGTTCCTATTCCGGAACCCGGCAGCGGAACCGATACAAGTCGGGCCCCTCTTTTAGAGATGCTCGTCGGGGTAACCCAAAAGGACCCGGAGACGCCGTCGGGAGATCGGGGAAGAGTTTTCTTTTCTGCATGAGCGTTCGAGTTCCCTGGAATCCTCTAGCAGGGAGATAGGGTTTGGAACGCGAAGAGCACCGCAGTTGCGGCGGTGTCCCGATCTTCCCCTCGGACCTTGAAAATCCGGGAGAGGGCCACGTGGAGGTGTCGCGCCGGTTCGTACCCATATCCGCAGCAGGTCTCCAAGGTGAAGAGCCTCTAGTCGATAGAATAATGTAGGTAAGGGAAGTCGGCAAATTGGATCCGTAACTTCGGGATAAGGATTGGCTCTGAGGATCGGGGCGTGTCGGGCTTGGTCGGGAAGTGGGTCAGCGCTAACGTGCCGGGCCTGGGCGAGGTGAGTGCCGTAGGGGTGCCGGTAAGTGCGGGCGTTTAGCGCGGGCGTGGTCTGCTCTCGCCGTTGGTTGGCCTCGTGCTGGCCGGCGGTGCAGGATGCGCGCGCCTGCGCGGCGTTCGCGCCCCGGTGCTTCAACCTGCGTGCAGGATCCGAGCTCGGTCCCGTGCCTTGGCCTCCCACGGATCTTCCTTGCTGCGAGGCCGCGTCCGCCTTAGCGTGCTCCTCCGGGGGCGCGCGGGTGCGCGGATTCTCTTCGGCCGCCATTCAACGATCAACTCAGAACTGGCACGGACTGGGGGAATCCGACTGTCTAATTAAAACAAAGCATTGCGATGGCCCTAGCGGGTGTTGACGCAATGTGATTTCTGCCCAGTGCTCTGAATGTCAACGTGAAGAAATTCAAGCAAGCGCGGGTAAACGGCGGGAGTAACTATGACTCTCTTAAGGTGGCCAAGTGGCGGCGGTGTGGCTGCATCCGGACTTGGCTTTTCGAAGTGCGGTCTTGATGTAGTCGTGCTGCTGCTGCGAGGTGCCTTCCTTGGGTTATGGTTACAGGGAGAGTGATGCGCAATACATGGGCCTAGCCCTCTTAGCCTCTCCTCTCCTGCGGTCTTCTCCCCTTCTCGTGGGCCCGCTGATTTTTGCAGAGTGGAAGACCGCACCAGGGGCTTGGGGGGGTTACCAGCCCCCCCTCGCATTATCCCTTTATAGTTGGGGGCAGCCGACAAGAAACAAGAGATGGTGGCCCTTCCGCTGAAGGTGCCACCCCAGCTACCCCAGCACCTATTCGGCCAACCGGCCGTAACGAAAATGCGATAGTTTGTGTAGCTCCCTTTGCTTGCAGTGAGTGCCACCGCACTTTTACCACGAAGAACGGTCTCGGGGTCCATCGCCGCCGCCAACACCCTGCGGCCGCCAACGCTGAGATAGTGACGGAGAGGCATCGCGCGAGGTGGACGGAGGAAGAAGTCCTGTCGCTCGCCAAGGCAGAGGCCGAACTGTTCCTGGAGAGGGACGCCCGGTTCTTCTTTGTAAATCAAGAACTTACCAGGATGTTCCCCGACCGAACGCTTGAGGCAATCAAGTGCCGACGGCGGCAAGCTGCCCACAAGCAGCTTGTCCGCCAATTCATGGAGGCACTTGAGATCGGTCGGGGTGAAGAGCCGGCGTCCCGCCGTGGAGCAGCGAGCTCGCTGCCTGACGCGGGCGAGGCCGCTGCGCCGCCCGTCGACGCAGCCGAGGACTTCGCGGCCGACACCACCGGGCCGCCGCCGGAGGGGCCGACTGACGCCGCCATCTGGGAGCATCTGGCGGGGCTACCTGCTTCCGCCCAGCGTTTCTCTGCCCTGGATCGAGTCATTGGTCTGGGGCGGGGCACGCCGCCCGATGTCATCCTGGGCATGCTCCCGGATGCCCTTGCGTCGGTCGGGTCCAGGGGGGAGAGGTCGATCACCAGGACACAGCGGCCGCGCCAACCATCCAAGCGGCCGCCTGCCGCCCCGCCGCTGCAGAAGCGCAAGCGGCGCCGCTGGGAATACGCGCGGACACAGGACGCCTTCCGTAGGTCGCGTGCGCGTTGCGTGCGCGGCTTGCTG
>NW_025725119.1:0-7500 GCF_021461395.2 Schistocerca americana | reverse complement strand
ATGTGCAATCCACCCCTATAACATGCGTTTCATGAAGAGTTATCTCCAATATGCGACATTCCCGCTGTCCCTATACATGAGCTGCGGGCTGTACCAGTTACGAGCTAGAGACGCGACCGCGTTGCTCTCTGTACGAATGCCGATGCTGAGCGGTCAGCTAGGAGGCGCTCCATCCATGTCGGTACCGGTGAGCGTTGCACTCGCAGTCGCAAGAACGTACGGCAAGTATATTACCTGGAAGAGTCAATGACAGTCCACGCCCCCCTGCGTGGGAAGAGTCTTTCTAGGCCATGACCCACCGGAAGGGCGCAGCGTCCCCCACCCCAGACATGTGACGTCACACCATCGGTATTGACGACTAGACTGATTCCTTATAATCATTTGCCATACACCGGTGGAAGCTGCCGAGACGAGTAACTACATAGCGGGCTCGCCGTGTCACTAATGTACAGAGATACAACAGTTTCGACTGGAACCGGATTAAACGTATACACGGCGCTGATTAGTAATAGATAGAGCCATCAGAATACAGATAATGTATACAACTGTCCGTATACATGCTGAAAGACTCTGCTCACAATCACAACCACACGTCAGCCACACACCCTTATCACGCACTACTCTCTGCCTGTAACACGCACACAGACAATATGTAAGCACCAGCATGGAACAACACCCAGTGCATCCTCTCCGCCACATTAGACAATCCACACTGTCATAACCAGACTGGGAGGTCCACTCAGAAAACAGAATATCCCACCCACCCGACAACCACCATTGCTCAGCCAAGCCACCAACACCCACACATGTCCTACACAGGGGTGCACCCAACATCACAATACTGCCTCCTCTCACAGCACACAAACAATGGCAGGAATGAAAGACACAGGTCTGCCACAAGCATGGAATGAGAGCGCCGCCTGTCATGAGCCAAAGGTGCATCCTGACGTGGCAAATCAGATGATGCCGCAGGCATCCACTTACTATAATCACAATCAACAAACCGGCCGCCCCGCCCCGCCCCCCATTAAACCTTTCCTTACAACAATGTGTACCTTAACCTAACCTATATCGTACCGTAACCTAACCTATATCGTACCGTAACCTAACCTATGTCGTACCGTAACCTAACCTATGTCGTACCGTAACCTAACCTATGTCGTACCGTAACCTAACCTATGTCGTACCGTAACCTAACCTATGTCGTACCGTAACCTAACCTATGTCGTACCGTAACCTAACCTATGTCGTACCGTAACCTAACCTATGTCGTACCGTAACCTAACCTATGTCGTACCGTAACCTAACCTATGTCGTACCGTAACCTAACCTATGTCGTACCGTAACCTAACCTATGTCGTACCTTAACCTAACCTATGTCGTACCTTAACCTAACCTATGTCGTACCTTAACCTAACCTATGTCGTACCTTAACCTAACCTATGTCGTACCTTAACCTAACCTATGTCGTACCTTAACCTAACCTATGTCGTACCTTAACCTAACCTATGTCGTACCTTAACCTAACCTATGTCGTACCTTAACCTAACCTATGTCGTACCTTAACCTAACCTATGTCGTACCTTAACCTAACCTATGTCGTACCTTAACCTAACCTATGTCGTACCTTAACCTAACCTATGTCGTACCTTAACCTAACCTATGTCGTACCTTAACCTAACCTATGTCGTACCTTAACCTAACCTATGTCGTACCTTAACCTAACCTATGTCGTACCTTAACCTAACCTATGTCGTACCTTAACCTAACCTATGTCGTACCTTAACCTAACCTATGTCGTACCTTAACCTAACCTATGTCGTACCTTAACCTAACCTATGTCGTACCTTAACCTAACCTATGTCGTACCTTAACCTAACCTATGTCGTACCTTAACCTAACCTATGTCGTACCTTAACCTAACCTATGTCGTACCTTAACCTAACCTATGTCGTACCTTAACCTAACCTATGTCGTACCTTAACCTAACCTATGTCGTACCTTAACCTAACCTATGTCGTACCTTAACCTAACCTATGTCGTACCTTAACCTAACCTATGTCGTACCTTAACCTAACCTATGTCGTACCTTAACCTAACCTATGTCGTACCTTAACCTAACCTATGTCGTACCTTAACCTAACCTATGTCGTACCTTAACCTAACCTATGTCGTACCTTAACCTAACCTATGTCGTACCTTAACCTAACCTATGTCGTACCTTAACCTAACCTATGTCGTACCTTAACCTAACCTGTATTGCGCCTTAACCTAACCTGTATTGCGCCTTAACGTAACCTGTATTGCGCCTTAACGTAACCTGTATTGCGCCTTAACGTAACCTGTATTGCGCCTTAACGTAACCTGTATTGCGCCTTAACGTAACCTGTATTGCGCCTTAACGTAACCTGTATTGCGCCTTAACGTAACCTGTATTGCGCCTTAACGTAACCTGTATTGCGCCTTAACGTAACCTGTATTGCGCCTTAACGTAACCTGTATTGCGCCTTAACGTAACCTGTATTGCGCCTTAACGTAACCTGTATTGCGCCTTAACGTAACCTGTATTGCGCCTTAACGTAACCTGTATTGCGCCTTAACGTAACCTGTATTGCGCCTTAACGTAACCTGTATTGCGCCTTAACGTAACCTGTATTGCGCCTTAACGTAACCTGTATTGCGCCTTAACGTAACCTGTATTGCGCCTTAACGTAACCTGTATTGCGCCTTAACGTAACCTGTATTGCGCCTTAACGTAACCTGTATTGCGCCTTAACGTAACCTGTATTGCGCCTTAACGTAACCTGCATTGCGCCTTAACGTAACCTGCATTGCGCCTTAACGTAACCTGTATTGCGCCTTAACGTAACCTGCATTGCGCCTTAACGTAACCTGCATTGCGCCTTAACGTAACCTGTATTGCGCCTTAACGTAACCTGTATTGCGCCTTAACGTAACCTGTATTGCGCCTTAACGTAACCTGTATTGCGCCTTAACGTAACCTGTATTGCGCCTTAACGTAACCTGTATTGCGCCTTAACGTAACCTGTATTGCGCCTTAACGTAACCTGTATTGCGCCTTAACGTAACCTGTATTGCGCCTTAACGTAACCGATATTGCGCCTTAACGTAACCTATATTGCGCCGTAACGTAACCTATATTGCGCCGTAACGTAACCCACATTGCCCCTTAACGTAACCTATATTGCGCCGTAACGTAACCTATATTGCGCCGTAACGTAACCCACATTGCCCCTTAACGTAACCCACATTGCCCCTTAACGTAACCCACATTGCCCCTTAACGTAACCCAACACACGTTGGGCCTTAACCCAACACACGTTGGGCCTTAACCCAACACACGTTGGGCCTTAACCCAACACACGTTGGGCCTTAACCCAACACACGTTGGGCCTTAACCTGCTCTGTAATTGTCATACGACGCGTTAAATTAGTGTAGTGTTGCCTAACTGCAACCCCCGCAATATAGTTTGCTACTCGCACTGCCCGGTCCCCAGTGTATCGCTTCATGTTAAACACCTTGCAGCTATACACTGTAATGTGGATGGCAGCAGGACGTACATGCTCAATGCCCTTTGCAGTTGTTCATTGGCATTTGCAGTTGTTCATTGGCATTCGCATGGCGAAGCACTTAGCCTACGCTGTGGTACGGCCTGTGTCAACTGTCCGCTGATGTTGTACGTCCAAATCACACACTGTACTGCACATTGGTCCTCATGTACTGAATGATACATCGTGGTACATGTGACCGTACAACGACTGCGCCAACAACGGCGAACCATGCGGTCCAAATGTTGTGCACTCAGCTACGTGTCGTCTCCCTATAAGAGCTGGATTGCAGTGTGGTATGCCCTGGATGGCGATCAGCATGAGCCGTCTGTTGATGTAGTGGCGCGTGTTGTCAGACGTAGTCGTCTCTTCTCACACACCGTGATAGCACGGTGCACTGCGTTCCACATCTGCGACATGCGACAGAGGCCGGTTGACAGTCGTTCGCGCAATGGACATCGCATACGTACGGGGGCCACCTTCCACGTGTTCGCTAAGCGTGGACATGTTGTTGCGTGTATGTGGGCAGACAGTGTGTCGTGACACCTGACACAGGCATGCAACAATCGTTGAATTTGCAAATGGCGATGGACGCCTACGTTTGCTGGTGACGTTACGCAAATGAACAACTGGTAAACCGTTGTGGTGCGGTTGTTCTCGCTAGGGGTGAATCAGTGATGGCGACGATCGGTTGAGCTACCAACCGGTTGTTGCAGCGATACCCACCATGCCCACGAACGTGAATGGCATGTGGGTGTGAAGCGATACGCGGCGGTGGCTGGGTGGGACCGTCCCCGGCCGGTGAGGGGGGGCCTCCCGGCGTGTTGGCCGTGCGGTGCGTGGGCGCACGCGCTACAGCCGGCTGGTGGGGGCGGCCAGTGGCAGGCGCGCCGGCCGACGGAGGCGGCAGGCGGCGCAGCTGCGCGCCGGCGCACCCTGCACGCGGCGCCGTGCGGCCAAAGTAGGTCCTCGCGGGCCCGGTGCGAAGCGCGGTGGACATCTGCAGTGTGCTGGTCCGATTGAGGACTGTGTGCGCTGAGGATGCGCCGCCGCCCGGCGCTCGGCGCCGCGACGCCGTCTGCTGCTCGGTCGCCTCTGCGGTTCTCGCAGGTGGTTTGTATCGCAGCTGTGCGGACGTGTTGGCGCGTGCGCTGTGCTGGGAGAGTTCGCTTCGGCACCCAAGTGGGGCTTTTGTCCTTCTGTGGCGCTGGCGTTGGAGCTGCCGGTCACCGTAGGTGGCGCGTGTTGTCTCCCGCCGGCAATGCCACGACAGCACGCTCCCGGGCCTCTGTCGGCAGCGGCAAGCTCAGTTGGGAGCACGGGTGGTCGCACCTAAAGCGTCTACTCGCCAAACTCCGGGCGATTGCGCCTCTCTCGAACCCGACCAAGTACTTAGGACGGCGCTGCGCGCCGCCGGGACCTGAGAGGGTTTCGAGGTGTATGGTGCAGGGGAGCTCAGCCTCCTCCTGTTTGCAGAATAATTGAGCGGACGCTTGCGTGTTCGCGCGGGCCCCCGGGACACACTCCCGGGCGGCCGGCTGCTCAGCTCTAGTTGACGCAGCTCCCTGGTTGATCCTGCCAGTAGTCATATGCTTGTCTCAAAGATTAAGCCATGCATGTCTCAGTACAAGCCGCATTAAGGTGAAACCGCGAATGGCTCATTAAATCAGTTATGGTTCCTTAGATCGTACCCACGTTACTTGGATAACTGTGGTAATTCTAGAGCTAATACATGCAAACAGAGTCCCGACCAGAGATGGAAGGGACGCTTTTATTAGATCAAAACCAATCGGTCGGCTCGTCCGGTCCGTTTGCCTTGGTGACTCTGAATAACTTTGGGCTGATCGCACGGTCCTCGTACCGGCGACGCATCTTTCAAATGTCTGCCTTATCAACTGTCGATGGTAGGTTCTGCGCCTACCATGGTTGTAACGGGTAACGGGGAATCAGGGTTCGATTCCGGAGAGGGAGCCTGAGAAACGGCTACCACATCCAAGGAAGGCAGCAGGCGCGCAAATTACCCACTCCCGGCACGGGGAGGTAGTGACGAAAAATAACGATACGGGACTCATCCGAGGCCCCGTAATCGGAATGAGTACACTTTAAATCCTTTAACGAGTATCTATTGGAGGGCAAGTCTGGTGCCAGCAGCCGCGGTAATTCCAGCTCCAATAGCGTATATTAAAGTTGTTGCGGTTAAAAAGCTCGTAGTTGGATTTGTGTCCCACGCTGTTGGTTCACCGCCCGTCGGTGTTTAACTGGCATGTATCGTGGGACGTCCTGCCGGTGGGGCGAGCTGAAGGCGTGCGACGCGCCTCGTGCGTGCTCGTGCGTCCCGAGGCGGACCCCGTTGCAATCCTACCAGGGTGCTCTTGAGTGAGTGTCTCGGTGGGCCGGCACGTTTACTTTGAACAAATTAGAGTGCTTAAAGCAGGCAAGCCCGCCTGAATACTGTGTGCATGGAATAATGGAATAGGACCTCGGTTCTATTTTGTTGGTTTTCGGAACCCGAGGTAATGATTAATAGGGACAGGCGGGGGCATTCGTATTGCGACGTTAGAGGTGAAATTCTTGGATCGTCGCAAGACGAACAGAAGCGAAAGCATTTGCCAAGTATGTTTTCATTAATCAAGAACGAAAGTTAGAGGTTCGAAGGCGATCAGATACCGCCCTAGTTCTAACCATAAACGATGCCAGCCAGCGATCCGCCGCAGTTCCTCCGATGACTCGGCGGGCAGCCTCCGGGAAACCAAAGCTTTTGGGTTCCGGGGGAAGTATGGTTGCAAAGCTGAAACTTAAAGGAATTGACGGAAGGGCACCACCAGGAGTGGAGCCTGCGGCTTAATTTGACTCAACACGGGAAACCTCACCAGGCCCGGACACCGGAAGGATTGACAGATTGATAGCTCTTTCTTGATTCGGTGGGTGGTGGTGCATGGCCGTTCTTAGTTGGTGGAGCGATTTGTCTGGTTAATTCCGATAACGAACGAGACTCTAGCCTGCTAACTAGTCGCGTGACATCCTTCGTGCTGTCAGCGATTACTTTTCTTCTTAGAGGGACAGGCGGCTTCTAGCCGCACGAGATTGAGCAATAACAGGTCTGTGATGCCCTTAGATGTTCTGGGCCGCACGCGCGCTACACTGAAGGAATCAGCGTGTCTTCCTAGGCCGAAAGGTCGGGGTAACCCGCTGAACCTCCTTCGTGCTAGGGATTGGGGCTTGCAATTGTTCCCCATGAACGAGGAATTCCCAGTAAGCGCGAGTCATAAGCTCGCGTTGATTACGTCCCTGCCCTTTGTACACACCGCCCGTCGCTACTACCGATTGAATGATTTAGTGAGGTCTTCGGACTGGTACGCGGCATTGACTCTGTCGTTGCCGATGCTACCGGAAAGATGACCAAACTTGATCATTTAGAGGAAGTAAAAGTCGTAACAAGGTTTCCGTAGGTGAACCTGCGGAAGGATCATTACCGACTAGACTGCATGTCTTTCGGTGTGCGTGTCGTGTCGCGCAACACGCTACCTGTACGGCTCGCAGTAGCCGTGCGCCGCGTGCGGAACCACGCGTGCTTCTCAAAACTAACGCCAATGTTGTGTGGTACGAGCGCTGAAGCGCTGGAGCGGCTGGCCTGCGGCACCTGGCGCCTGGCGCCGGTTTTGAATGACTTTCGCCCGACTGCCTGTCCGCTCCGGTGTGGAGCCGTACGACGCCCATCGGCCGTGAGGCCGTTGGACACAGAACGCTTGAACAGGGGCCGCCACACGCCTACGTCCCGCCTATGCAACTGTCTTGAAAGAGACAGTGGAAACTAAGAAAAGATCACCCAGGACGGTGGATCACTCGGCTCGTGGGTCGATGAAGAACGCAGCAAATTGCGCGTCGACATGTGAACTGCAGGACACATGAACATCGACGTTTCGAACGCAC
>NW_025725118.1:0-42933 GCF_021461395.2 Schistocerca americana | reverse complement strand
GCCAGCAATCATGAGACCAAACTGCGCCGGTGAATCCTGTTGTTACACCACGCACCACTGTGCTACGACAGTTTAAGAAACCGACGCTGCGCTTTTTCCTTCGCGGGAAATCAGGCTCCTGTATTCGAGACAGAAAACGTTGGCAGCGGTGGGATTCGAACCCACGCCTCCCAAGAGACTGGTGCCTGAAACCAGCGCCTTAGACCGCTCGGCCACGCTACCTACGCGACGCGGCGGTCACAGGAGCTGCGTTCTACCCCACGAGAACACACCGCAATGGCACAAAAACGAGAAGTAAAAATTGGCAGCGGTGGGATTCGAACCCACGCCTCCGAAGAGACTGGTGCCTTAAACCAGCGCCTTAGACCGCTCGGCCACGCTACCTACACCAGTGTTCCTGGCATTTGTAGAATGCAGTGCACGACACAGCTTCCTGATCTGCTGCGACTGGTTGCTCGAACATCGCACCTCGAACGACTGCCCTTTTCGAATAGAGATTAACTACACAGGCAGCTGCCAGCGCCCTGGTGCGGCGGCATCGCGTGTTTATAAGGAATCGGTAGTGCCACCTGCAGCCTGAGGAACATGAGCACAAAATCAGGAGGGCACCGTGATTTCAATCACTGGGTCACTATCGTCATTGCAGCGACAGCAAGGCAGAACTTTAAAAAGTGCCGTGACCCGGATTCGAGCCTGGGTTGTTGCGGTCACAACGCAATGTCCTGACCACTAGACGATCACGGCCACGGAGCCACCGCGGAATTCAACTCTCGCGACTGCAAGTGCTGTGCACAGCAAAGCTCGGCCGACTGTGTCTCGCAACAGCTGTGTCAGACGCGGTCTCCATTATATGTATACTGGCAAACGAACGTGCCCGCGCTGATGGACACTGAGCAGAGTGGTTAGCTGCATTCAACCCCCGTGGCAATGTCTTGCAGTCCTCCAAGTCTGTTGACCGCAGGTATGTGCCCGGATAAGAGGTGGACAGATGTCGCATCTCTCTCGCCGTCACTTGTGGCCGCGAATCATATTTTACGTAGTTTTCTGCAAGCGTCAGCGGAGCGTCAGTCGAGCTAAGTCGGGACAAGTCGCATAAGAGGAGCAATAAAATGTGCATTTTCCGGGCCGGGAATCGAACCCAGGCCTCCTGGGCGAGAGCCAGGTATCACCAGCCACTAGACGACACCGGATAACGACACAAGCACTCCTCCAACAAACACGGCCGAGCGCCCACCCGCTACTTGACGACAACTGCAAAAATTTACGTTTCCACTTCGTAGAACGGCAAGCTCGGGACGCATCTCGTGGAGACGAACGCCAGCAATCATGAGACCAAAACTGCGCCGGTGAATCCTGTTGTTACACCACGCACCACTGTGCTACGACAGTTTAAGAACCGACGCTGCGCTTTTTCCTTCGCGGGAAATCAGTGCTCCTGTTTTCGAGACAGAAAACGTTGGCAGCGGGGGATTCGAACCCACGCCTCCCAAGAGACTGGTGCCTGAAACAGCGCCTTAGACCGCTCGGCCACGCTACCTACGCGACGCGGCGGTCACAGGAGCTGCGTTCTACCCCACGAGAACACACCGCAATGGCACAAAAACGAGAAGTAAAAATTGGCAGCGGTGGGATTCGAACCCACGCCTCCGAAGAGACTGGTGCCTTAAACCAGCGCCTTAGACCGCTCGGCCACGCTACTACACCAGTGTTCCTGGCATTTGTAGAATGCAGTGCACGACACAGCTTCCTGATCTGCTGCGACTGGTTGCTCGAACATCGCACCTCGAACGACTGCCCCTTTTCGAATAGAGATTAACTACACAGGCAGCTGCCAGCGCCCTGGTGCGGCGGCATCGCGTGTTTATAAGGAATCGGTAGTGCCACCTGCAGCCTGAGGAACATGAGCACAAAATCAGGAGGGCACCGTGATTTCAATCACTGGGTCACTATCGTCATTGCAGCGACAGCAAGGCAGAACTTTAAAAAGTGCCGTGACCCGGATTCGAGCCTGGGTTGTTGCGGTCACAACGCAATGTCCTGACCACTAGACGATCACGGCCACGGAGCCACCGCGGAATTCAACTCTCGCGACTGCAAGTGGCTGTGCACAGCAAAGCTCGGCCGACTGTGTCTCGCAACAGCTGTGTCAGACGCGGTCTCCATTATATGTATACTGGCAAACGAACGTGCCCGCGCTGATGGACACTGAGCAGAGTGGTTAGCTGCATTCAACCCCCGTGGCAATGTCTTGCAGTCCTCCAAGTCTGTTGACCGCAGGTATGTGCCCGGATAAGAGGTGGACAGATGTCGCATCTCTCTCGCCGTCACTTGTGGCCGCGAATCATATTTACGTAGTTTTCTGCAAGCGTCAGCCGGAGCGTCAGTCGAGCTAAGTCGGGACAAGTCGCATAAGAGGAGCAATAAAATGTGCATTTCGGTGCCGGGAATCGAACCCAGGCCTCCTGGGCGAGAGCCAGGTATCCCAGCCACTAGACGACACCGGATAACGACACAAGCACTCCTCCAACAAACACGGCGAGCGCCCACCCGCTACTTGACGACAACTGCAAAAATTTACGTTTCCACTTCGTAGAACGGCATGCTCGGGACGCATCTCGTGGAGACGAACGCCAGCAATCATGAGACCAAACTGCGCCGGTGAATCCTGTTGTTACACCACGCACCACTGTGCTACGACAGTTTAAGAAACCGACGCTGCGCTTTTTCCTTCGCGGGAAATCAGTGCTCCTGTTTTCGAGACAGAAAACGTTGGCAGCGGTGGGATTCGAACCCACGCCTCCCAAGAGACTGGTGCCTGAAACCAGCGCCTTAGACCGCTCGGCCACGCTACCTACGCGACGCGGCGGTCACAGGAGCTGCGTTCTACCCCACGAGAACACACCGCAATGGCACAAAAACGAGAAGTAAAAATTGGCAGCGGTGGGATTCGAACCCACGCCTCCGAAGAGACTGGTGCCTTAAACCAGCGCCTTAGACCGCTCGGCCACGCTACCTACACCAGTGTTCCTGGCATTTGTAGAATGCAGTGCACGACACAGCTTCCTGATCTGCTGCGACTGGTTGCTCGAACATCGCACCTCGAACGACTGCCCTTTTCGAATAGAGATTAACTACACAGGCAGCTGCCAGCGCCCTGGTGCGGCGGCATCGCGTGTTTATAAGGAATCGGTAGTGCCACCTGCAGCCTGAGGAACATGAGCACAAAATCAGGAGGGCACCGTGATTTCAATCACTGGGTCACTATCGTCATTGCAGCGACAGCAAGGCAGAACTTTAAAAAGTGCCGTGACCCGGATTCGAGCCTGGGTTGTTGCGGTCACAACGCAATGTCCTGACCACTAGACGATCACGGCCACGGAGCCACCGCGGAATTCAACTCTCGCGACTGCAAGTGGCTGTGCACAGCAAAGCTCGGCCGACTGTGTCTCGCAACAGCTGTGTCAGACGCGGTCTCCATTATATGTAATACTGGCAAACGAACGTGCCCGCGCTGATGGACACTGAGCAGAGTGGTTAGCTGCATTCAACCCCCGTGGCAATGTCTTGCAGTCCTCCAGTCTGTTGACCGCAGGTATGTGCCCGGATAAGAGGTGGACAGATGTCGCATCTCTCCTCGCCGTCACTTGTGGCCGCGAATCATATTTTACGTAGTTTTCTGCAAGCGTCAGCGGAGCGTCAGTCGAGCTAAGTCGGGACAAGTCGCATAAGAGGAGCAATAAAATGTGCATTTCCGGTGCCGGGAATCGAACCCAGGCCTCCTGGGCGAGAGCCAGGTATCCCAGCCACTAGACGACACCGGATAACGACACAAGCACTCCTCCAACAAACACGGCGAGCGCCCACCCGCTACTTGACGACAACTGCAAAAATTTACGTTTCCACTTCGTAGAACGGCATGCTCGGGACGCATCTCGTGGAGACGAACGCCAGCAATCATGAGACCAAACTGCGCCGGTGATCCTGTTGTTACACCACGCACCACTGTGCTACGACAGTTTAAGAAACCGTCGCTGCGCTTTTTCCTTCGCGGGAAATCAGTGCTCCTGTTTTCGAGACAGAAAACGTTGGCAGCGGTGGGATTCGAACCCACGCCTCCCAAGAGACTGGTGCCTGAAACCAGCGCCTTAGACCGCTCGGCCACGCTACCTACGCGACGCGGCGGTCACAGGAGCTGCGTTCTACCCCACGAGAACACACCGCAATGGCACAAAAACGAGAAGTAAAAATTGGCAGCGGTGGGATTCGAACCCACGCCTCCGAAGAGACTGGTGCCTTAAACCAGCGCCTTAGACCGCTCGGCCACGCTACCTACACCAGTGTTCCTGGCATTTGTAGAATGCAGTGCACGACACAGCTTCCTGATCTGCTGCGACTGGTTGCTCGAACATCGCACCTCGAACGACTGCCCTTTCGAATAGAGATTAACTACACAGGCAGCTGCCAGCGCCCTGGTGCGGCGGCATCGCGTGTTTATAAGGAATCGGTAGTGCCACCCTGCAGCCTGAGGAACATGAGCACAAAATCAGGAGGGCACCGTGATTTCAATCACTGGGTCACTATCGTCATTGCAGCGACAGCAAGGCAGAACTTTAAAAAGTGCCGTGACCCGGATTCGAGCCTGGGTTGTTGCGGTCACAACGCAATGTCCTGACCACTAGACGATCACGGCCACGGAGCCACCGCGGAATTCAACTCTCGCGACTGCAAGTGGCTGTGCACAGCAAAGCTCGGCGACTGTGTCTCGCAACAGCTGTGTCAGACGCGGTCTCCATTATATGTATACTGGCAAACGAACGTGCCCGCGCTGATGGACACTGAGCAGAGTGGTTAGCTGCATTCAACCCCCGTGGCAATGTCTTGCAGTCCTCCAAGTCTGTTGACCGCAGGTATGTGCCCGGATAAGAGGTGGACAGATGTCGCATCTCTCTCGCCGTCACTTGTGGCCGCGAATCATATTTTACGTAGTTTTCTGCAAGCGTCAGCGGAGCGTCAGTCGAGCTAAGTCGGGACAAGTCGCATAAGAGGAGCAATAAAATGTGCATTTCCGGTGCCGGGAATCGAACCCAGGCCTCCTGGGCGAGAGCCAGGTATCCCAGCCACTAGACGACACCGGATAACGACACAAGCACTCCTCCAACAAACACGGCGAGCGCCCACCCGCTACTTGACGACAACTGCAAAAATTTACGTTTCCACTTCGTAGAACGGCATGCTCGGGACGCATCTCGTGGAGACGAACGCCAGCAATCATGAGACCAAACTGCGCCGGTGAATCCTGTTGTTACACCACGCACCACTGTGCTACGACAGTTTAAGAAACCGACGCTGCGCTTTTTCCTTCGCGGGAAATCAGTACTCCTGTTTTCGAGACAGAAAACGTTGGCAGCGGTGGGATTCGAACCCACGCCTCCCAAGAGACTGGTGCCTGAAACCAGCGCCTTAGACCGCTCGGCCACGCTACCTACGCGACGCGGCGGTCACAGGAGCTGCGTTCTACCCCACGAGAACACACCGCAATGGCACAAAAACGAGAAGTAAAAATTGGCAGCGGTGGGATTCGAACCCACGCCTCCGAAGAGACTGGTGCCTTAAACCAGCGCCTTAGACCGCTCGGCCACGCTACCTACACCAGTGTTCCTGGCATTTGTAGAATGCAGTGCACGACACAGCTTCCTGATCTGCTGCGACTGGTTGCTCGAACATCGCACCTCGAACGACTGCCCTTTTCGAATAGAGATTAACTACACAGGCAGCTGCCAGCGCCCTGGTGCGGCGGCATCGCGTGTTTATAAGGAATCGGTAGTGCCACCTGCAGCCTGAGGAACATGAGCACAAAATCAGGAGGGCACCGTGATTTCAATCACTGGGTCACTATCGTCATTGCAGCGACAGCAAGGCAGAACTTTAAAAAGTGCCGTGACCCGGATTCGAGCCTGGGTTGTTGCGGTCACAACGCAATGTCCTGACCACTAGACGATCACGGCCACGGAGCCACCGCGGAATTCAACTCTCGCGACTGCAAGTGGCTGTGCACAGCAAAGCTCGGCCGACTGTGTCTCGCAACAGCTGTGTCAGACGCGGTCTCCATTATATGTATACTGGCAAACGAACGTGCCCGCGCTGATGGACACTGAGCAGAGTGGTTAGCTGCATTCAACCCCCGTGGCAATGTCTTGCAGTCCTCCAAGTCTGTTGACCGCAGGTATGTGCCCGGATAAGAGGTGGACAGATGTCGCATCTCTCTCGCCGTCACTTGTGGCCGCGAATCATATTTTACGTAGTTTTCTGCAAGCGTCAGCGGAGCGTCAGTCGAGCTAAGTCGGGACAAGTCGCATAAGAGGAGCAATAAAATGTGCATTTCCGGTACCGGGAATCGAACCCAGGCCTCCTGGGCGAGAGCCAGGTATCCCAGCCACTAGACGACACCGGATAACGACACAAGCACTCCTCCAACAAACACGGCGAGCGCCCACCCGCTACTTGACGACAACTGCAAAAATTTACGTTTCCACTTCGTAGAACGGCATGCTCGGGACGCATCTCGTGGAGACGAACGCCAGCAATCATGAGACCAAACTGCGCCGGTGAATCCTGTTGTTACACCACGCACCACTGTGCTACGACAGTTTAAGAAACCGACGCTGCGCTTTTTCCTTCGCGGGAAATCAGTGCTCCTGTTTTCGAGACAGAAAACGTTGGCAGCGGTGGGATTCGAACCCACGCCTCCCAAGAGACTGGTGCCTGAAACCAGCGCCTTAGACCGCTCGGCCACGCTACCTACGCGACGCGGCGGTCACAGGAGCTGCGTTCTACCCCACGAGAACACACCGCAATGGCACAAAAACGAGAAGTAAAAATTGGCAGCGGTGGGATTCGAACCCACGCCTCCGAAGAGACTGGTGCCTTAAACCAGCGCCTTAGACCGCTCGGCCACGCTACCTACACCAGTGTTCCTGGCATTTGTAGAATGCAGTGCACGACACAGCTTCCTGATCTGCTGCGACTGGTTGCTCGAACATCGCACCTCGAACGACTGCCCTTTTCGAATAGAGATTAACTACACAGGCAGCTGCCAGCGCCCTGGTGCGGCGGCATCGCGTGTTTATAAGGAATCGGTAGTGCCACCTGCAGCCTGAGGAACATGAGCACAAAATCAGGAGGGCACCGTGATTTCAATCACTGGGTCACTATCGTCATTGCAGCGACAGCAAGGCAGAACTTTAAAAAGTGCCGTGACCCGGATTCGAGCCTGGGTTGTTGCGGTCACAACGCAATGTCCTGACCACTAGACGATCACGGCCACGGAGCCACCGCGGAATTCAACTCTCGCGACTGCAAGTGGCTGTGCACAGCAAAGCTCGGCCGACTGTGTCTCGCAACAGCTGTGTCAGACGCGGTCTCCATTATATGTATACTGGCAAACGAACGTGCCCGCGCTGATGGACACTGAGCAGAGTGGTTAGCTGCATTCAACCCCCGTGGCAATGTCTTGCAGTCCTCCAAGTCTGTTGACCGCAGGTATGTGCCCGGATAAGAGGTGGACAGATGTCGCATCTCTCTCGCCGTCACTTGTGGCCGCGAATCATATTTTACGTAGTTTTCTGCAAGCGTCAGCGGAGCGTCAGTCGAGCTAAGTCGGGACAAGTCGCATAAGAGGAGCAATAAAATGTGCATTTCCGGTACCGGGAATCGAACCCAGGCCTCCTGGGCGAGAGCCAGGTATCCCAGCCACTAGACGACACCGGATAACGACACAAGCACTCCTCCAACAAACACGGCGAGCGCCCACCCGCTACTTGACGACAACTGCAAAAATTTACGTTTCCACTTCGTAGAACGGCATGCTCGGGACGCATCTCGTGGAGACGAACGCCAGCAATCATGAGACCAAACTGCGCCGGTGAATCCTGTTGTTACACCACGCACCACTGTGCTACGACAGTTTAAGAAACCGACGCTGCGCTTTTTCCTTCGCGGGAAATCAGTGCTCCTGTTTTCGAGACAGAAAACGTTGGCAGCGGTGGGATTCGAACCCACGCCTCCCAAGAGACTGGTGCCTGAAACCAGCGCCTTAGACCGCTCGGCCACGCTACCTACGCGACGCGGCGGTCACAGGAGCTGCGTTCTACCCCACGAGAACACACCGCAATGGCACAAAAACGAGAAGTAAAAATTGGCAGCGGTGGGATTCGAACCCACGCCTCCGAAGAGACTGGTGCCTTAAACCAGCGCCTTAGACCGCTCGGCCACGCTACCTACACCAGTGTTCCTGGCATTTGTAGAATGCAGTGCACGACACAGCTTCCTGATCTGCTGCGACTGGTTGCTCGAACATCGCACCTCGAACGACTGCCCTTTTCGAATAGAGATTAACTACACAGGCAGCTGCCAGCGCCCTGGTGCGGCGGCATCGCGTGTTTATAAGGAATCGGTAGTGCCACCTGCAGCCTGAGGAACATGAGCACAAAATCAGGAGGGCACCGTGATTTCAATCACTGGGTCACTATCGTCATTGCAGCGACAGCAAGGCAGAACTTTAAAAAGTGCCGTGACCCGGATTCGAGCCTGGGTTGTTGCGGTCACAACGCAATGTCCTGACCACTAGACGATCACGGCCACGGAGCCACCGCGGAATTCAACTCTCGCGACTGCAAGTGGCTGTGCACAGCAAAGCTCGGCCGACTGTGTCTCGCAACAGCTGTGTCAGACGCGGTCTCCATTATATGTATACTGGCAAACGAACGTGCCCGCGCTGATGGACACTGAGCAGAGTGGTTAGCTGCATTCAACCCCCGTGGCAATGTCTTGCAGTCCTCCAAGTCTGTTGACCGCAGGTATGTGCCCGGATAAGAGGTGGACAGATGTCGCATCTCTCTCGCCGTCACTTGTGGCCGCGAATCATATTTTACGTAGTTTTCTGCAAGCGTCAGCGGAGCGTCAGTCGAGCTAAGTCGGGACAAGTCGCATAAGAGGAGCAATAAAATGTGCATTTCCGGTGCCGGGAATCGAACCCAGGCCTCCTGGGCGAGAGCCAGGTATCCCAGCCACTAGACGACACCGGATAACGACACAAGCACTCCTCCAACAAACACGGCGAGCGCCCACCCGCTACTTGACGACAACTGCAAAAATTTACGTTTCCACTTCGTAGAACGGCATGCTCGGGACGCATCTCGTGGAGACGAACGCCAGCAATCATGAGACCAAACTGCGCCGGTGAATCCTGTTGTTACACCACGCACCACTGTGCTACGACAGTTTAAGAAACCGACGCTGCGCTTTTTCCTTCGCGGGAAATCAGTACTCCTGTTTTCGAGACAGAAAACGTTGGCAGCGGTGGGATTCGAACCCACGCCTCCCAAGAGACTGGTGCCTGAAACCAGCGCCTTAGACCGCTCGGCCACGCTACCTACGCGACGCGGCGGTCACAGGAGCTGCGTTCTACCCCACGAGAACACACCGCAATGGCACAAAAACGAGAAGTAAAAATTGGCAGCGGTGGGATTCGAACCCACGCCTCCGAAGAGACTGGTGCCTTAAACCAGCGCCTTAGACCGCTCGGCCACGCTACCTACACCAGTGTTCCTGGCATTTGTAGAATGCAGTGCACGACACAGCTTCCTGATCTGCTGCGACTGGTTGCTCGAACATCGCACCTCGAACGACTGCCCTTTTCGAATAGAGATTAACTACACAGGCAGCTGCCAGCGCCCTGGTGCGGCGGCATCGCGTGTTTATAAGGAATCGGTAGTGCCACCTGCAGCCTGAGGAACATGAGCACAAAATCAGGAGGGCACCGTGATTTCAATCACTGGGTCACTATCGTCATTGCAGCGACAGCAAGGCAGAACTTTAAAAAGTGCCGTGCCCCGGATTCGAGCCTGGGTTGTTGCGGCCACAACGCAATGTCCTGACCACTAGACGATCACGGCCACGGAGCCACCGCGGAATTCAACTCTCGCGACTGCAAGTGGCTGTGCACAGCAAAGCTCGGCCGACTGTGTCTCGCAACAGCTGTGTCAGACGCGGTCTCCATTATATGTATACTGGCAAACGAACGTGCCCGCGCTGATGGACACTGAGCAGAGTGGTTAGCTGCATTCAACCCCCGTGGCAATGTCTTGCAGTCCTCCAAGTCTGTTGACCGCAGGTATGTGCCCGGATAAGAGGTGGACAGATGTCGCATCTCTCTCGCCGTCACTTGTGGCCGCGAATCATATTTTACGTAGTTTTCTGCAAGCGTCAGCGGAGCGTCAGTCGAGCTAAGTCGGGACAAGTCGCATAAGAGGAGCAATAAAATGTGCATTTCCGGTACCGGGAATCGAACCCAGGCCTCCTGGGCGAGAGCCAGGTATCCCAGCCACTAGACGACACCGGATAACGACACAAGCACTCCTCCAACAAACACGGCGAGCGCCCACCCGCTACTTGACGACAACTGCAAAAATTTACGTTTCCACTTCGTAGAACGGCATGCTCGGGACGCATCTCGTGGAGACGAACGCCAGCAATCATGAGACCAAACTGCGCCGGTGAATCCTGTTGTTACACCACGCACCACTGTGCTACGACAGTTTAAGAAACCGACGCTGCGCTTTTTCCTTCGCGGGAAATCAGTGCTCCTGTTTTCGAGACAGAAAACGTTGGCAGCGGTGGGATTCGAACCCACGCCTCCCAAGAGACTGGTGCCTGAAACCAGCGCCTTAGACCGCTCGGCCACGCTACCTACGCGACGCGGCGGTCACAGGAGCTGCGTTCTACCCCACGAGAACACACCGCAATGGCACAAAAACGAGAAGTAAAAATTGGCAGCGGTGGGATTCGAACCCACGCCTCCGAAGAGACTGGTGCCTTAAACCAGCGCCTTAGACCGCTCGGCCACGCTACCTACACCAGTGTTCCTGGCATTTGTAGAATGCAGTGCACGACACAGCTTCCTGATCTGCTGCGACTGGTTGCTCGAACATCGCACCTCGAACGACTGCCCTTTTCGAATAGAGATTAACTACACAGGCAGCTGCCAGCGCCCTGGTGCGGCGGCATCGCGTGTTTATAAGGAATCGGTAGTGCCACCTGCAGCCTGAGGAACATGAGCACAAAATCAGGAGGGCACCGTGATTTCAATCACTGGGTCACTATCGTCATTGCAGCGACAGCAAGGCAGAACTTTAAAAAGTGCCGTGACCCGGATTCGAGCCTGGGTTGTTGCGGTCACAACGCAATGTCCTGACCACTAGACGATCACGGCCACGGAGCCACCGCGGAATTCAACTCTCGCGACTGCAAGTGGCTGTGCACAGCAAAGCTCGGCCGACTGTGTCTCGCAACAGCTGTGTCAGACGCGGTCTCCATTATATGTATACTGGCAAACGAACGTGCCCGCGCTGATGGACACTGAGCAGAGTGGTTAGCTGCATTCAACCCCCGTGGCAATGTCTTGCAGTCCTCCAAGTCTGTTGACCGCAGGTATGTGCCCGGATAAGAGGTGGACAGATGTCGCATCTCTCTCGCCGTCACTTGTGGCCGCGAATCATATTTTACGTAGTTTTCTGCAAGCGTCAGCGGAGCGTCAGTCGAGCTAAGTCGGGACAAGTCGCATAAGAGGAGCAATAAAATGTGCATTTCCGGTGCCGGGAATCGAACCCAGGCCTCCTGGGCGAGAGCCAGGTATCCCAGCCACTAGACGACACCGGATAACGACACAAGCACTCCTCCAACAAACACGGCGAGCGCCCACCCGCTACTTGACGACAACTGCAAAAATTTACGTTTCCACTTCGTAGAACGGCATGCTCGGGACGCATCTCGTGGAGACGAACGCCAGCAATCATGAGACCAAACTGCGCCGGTGAATCCTGTTGTTACACCACGCACCACTGTGCTACGACAGTTTAAGAAACCGACGCTGCGCTTTTTCCTTCGCGGGAAATCAGTGCTCCTGTTTTCGAGACAGAAAACGTTGGCAGCGGTGGGATTCGAACCCACGCCTCCCAAGAGACTGGTGCCTGAAACCAGCGCCTTAGACCGCTCGGCCACGCTACCTACGCGACGCGGCGGTCACAGGAGCTGCGTTCTACCCCACGAGAACACACCGCAATGGCACAAAAACGAGAAGTAAAAATTGGCAGCGGTGGGATTCGAACCCACGCCTCCGAAGAGACTGGTGCCTTAAACCAGCGCCTTAGACCGCTCGGCCACGCTACCTACACCAGTGTTCCTGGCATTTGTAGAATGCAGTGCACGACACAGCTTCCTGATCTGCTGCGACTGGTTGCTCGAACATCGCACCTCGAACGACTGCCCTTTTCGAATAGAGATTAACTACACAGGCAGCTGCCAGCGCCCTGGTGCGGCGGCATCGCGTGTTTATAAGGAATCGGTAGTGCCACCTGCAGCCTGAGGAACATGAGCACAAAATCAGGAGGGCACCGTGATTTCAATCACTGGGTCACTATCGTCATTGCAGCGACAGCAAGGCAGAACTTTAAAAAGTGCCGTGACCCGGATTCGAGCCTGGGTTGTTGCGGTCACAACGCAATGTCCTGACCACTAGACGATCACGGCCACGGAGCCACCGCGGAATTCAACTCTCGCGACTGCAAGTGGCTGTGCACAGCAAAGCTCGGCCGACTGTGTCTCGCAACAGCTGTGTCAGACGCGGTCTCCATTATATGTATACTGGCAAACGAACGTGCCCGCGCTGATGGACACTGAGCAGAGTGGTTAGCTGCATTCAACCCCCGTGGCAATGTCTTGCAGTCCTCCAAGTCTGTTGACCGCAGGTATGTGCCCGGATAAGAGGTGGACAGATGTCGCATCTCTCTCGCCGTCACTTGTGGCCGCGAATCATATTTTACGTAGTTTTCTGCAAGCGTCAGCGGAGCGTCAGTCGAGCTAAGTCGGGACAAGTCGCATAAGAGGAGCAATAAAATGTGCATTTCCGGTGCCGGGAATCGAACCCAGGCCTCCTGGGCGAGAGCCAGGTATCCCAGCCACTAGACGACACCGGATAACGACACAAGCACTCCTCCAACAAACACGGCGAGCGCCCACCCGCTACTTGACGACAACTGCAAAAATTTACGTTTCCACTTCGTAGAACGGCATGCTCGGGACGCATCTCGTGGAGACGAACGCCAGCAATCATGAGACCAAACTGCGCCGGTGAATCCTGTTGTTACACCACGCACCACTGTGCTACGACAGTTTAAGAAACCGACGCTGCGCTTTTTCCTTCGCGGGAAATCAGTGCTCCTGTTTTCGAGACAGAAAACGTTGGCAGCGGTGGGATTCGAACCCACGCCTCCCAAGAGACTGGTGCCTGAAACCAGCGCCTTAGACCGCTCGGCCACGCTACCTACGCGACGCGGCGGTCACAGGAGCTGCGTTCTACCCCACGAGAACACACCGCAATGGCACAAAAACGAGAAGTAAAAATTGGCAGCGGTGGGATTCGAACCCACGCCTCCGAAGAGACTGGTGCCTTAAACCAGCGCCTTAGACCGCTCGGCCACGCTACCTACACCAGTGTTCCTGGCATTTGTAGAATGCAGTGCACGACACAGCTTCCTGATCTGCTGCGACTGGTTGCTCGAACATCGCACCTCGAACGACTGCCCTTTTCGAATAGAGATTAACTACACAGGCAGCTGCCAGCGCCCTGGTGCGGCGGCATCGCGTGTTTATAAGGAATCGGTAGTGCCACCTGCAGCCTGAGGAACATGAGCACAAAATCAGGAGGGCACCGTGATTTCAATCACTGGGTCACTATCGTCATTGCAGCGACAGCAAGGCAGAACTTTAAAAAGTGCCGTGCCCCGGATTCGAGCCTGGGTTGTTGCGGCCACAACGCAATGTCCTGACCACTAGACGATCACGGCCACGGAGCCACCGCGGAATTCAACTCTCGCGACTGCAAGTGGCTGTGCACAGCAAAGCTCGGCCGACTGTGTCTCGCAACAGCTGTGTCAGACGCGGTCTCCATTATATGTATACTGGCAAACGAACGTGCCCGCGCTGATGGACACTGAGCAGAGTGGTTAGCTGCATTCAACCCCCGTGGCAATGTCTTGCAGTCCTCCAAGTCTGTTGACCGCAGGTATGTGCCCGGATAAGAGGTGGACAGATGTCGCATCTCTCTCGCCGTCACTTGTGGCCGCGAATCATATTTTACGTAGTTTTCTGCAAGCGTCAGCGGAGCGTCAGTCGAGCTAAGTCGGGACAAGTCGCATAAGAGGAGCAATAAAATGTGCATTTCCGGTACCGGGAATCGAACCCAGGCCTCCTGGGCGAGAGCCAGGTATCCCAGCCACTAGACGACACCGGATAACGACACAAGCACTCCTCCAACAAACACGGCGAGCGCCCACCCGCTACTTGACGACAACTGCAAAAATTTACGTTTCCACTTCGTAGAACGGCATGCTCGGGACGCATCTCGTGGAGACGAACGCCAGCAATCATGAGACCAAACTGCGCCGGTGAATCCTGTTGTTACACCACGCACCACTGTGCTACGACAGTTTAAGAAACCGACGCTGCGCTTTTTCCTTCGCGGGAAATCAGTGCTCCTGTTTTCGAGACAGAAAACGTTGGCAGCGGTGGGATTCGAACCCACGCCTCCCAAGAGACTGGTGCCTGAAACCAGCGCCTTAGACCGCTCGGCCACGCTACCTACGCGACGCGGCGGTCACAGGAGCTGCGTTCTACCCCACGAGAACACACCGCAATGGCACAAAAACGAGAAGTAAAAATTGGCAGCGGTGGGATTCGAACCCACGCCTCCGAAGAGACTGGTGCCTTAAACCAGCGCCTTAGACCGCTCGGCCACGCTACCTACACCAGTGTTCCTGGCATTTGTAGAATGCAGTGCACGACACAGCTTCCTGATCTGCTGCGACTGGTTGCTCGAACATCGCACCTCGAACGACTGCCCTTTTCGAATAGAGATTAACTACACAGGCAGCTGCCAGCGCCCTGGTGCGGCGGCATCGCGTGTTTATAAGGAATCGGTAGTGCCACCTGCAGCCTGAGGAACATGAGCACAAAATCAGGAGGGCACCGTGATTTCAATCACTGGGTCACTATCGTCATTGCAGCGACAGCAAGGCAGAACTTTAAAAAGTGCCGTGACCCGGATTCGAGCCTGGGTTGTTGCGGTCACAACGCAATGTCCTGACCACTAGACGATCACGGCCACGGAGCCACCGCGGAATTCAACTCTCGCGACTGCAAGTGGCTGTGCACAGCAAAGCTCGGCCGACTGTGTCTCGCAACAGCTGTGTCAGACGCGGTCTCCATTATATGTATACTGGCAAACGAACGTGCCCGCGCTGATGGACACTGAGCAGAGTGGTTAGCTGCATTCAACCCCCGTGGCAATGTCTTGCAGTCCTCCAAGTCTGTTGACCGCAGGTATGTGCCCGGATAAGAGGTGGACAGATGTCGCATCTCTCTCGCCGTCACTTGTGGCCGCGAATCATATTTTACGTAGTTTTCTGCAAGCGTCAGCGGAGCGTCAGTCGAGCTAAGTCGGGACAAGTCGCATAAGAGGAGCAATAAAATGTGCATTTCCGGTGCCGGGAATCGAACCCAGGCCTCCTGGGCGAGAGCCAGGTATCCCAGCCACTAGACGACACCGGATAACGACACAAGCACTCCTCCAACAAACACGGCGAGCGCCCACCCGCTACTTGACGACAACTGCAAAAATTTACGTTTCCACTTCGTAGAACGGCATGCTCGGGACGCATCTCGTGGAGACGAACGCCAGCAATCATGAGACCAAACTGCGCCGGTGAATCCTGTTGTTACACCACGCACCACTGTGCTACGACAGTTTAAGAAACCGACGCTGCGCTTTTTCCTTCGCGGGAAATCAGTACTCCTGTTTTCGAGACAGAAAACGTTGGCAGCGGTGGGATTCGAACCCACGCCTCCCAAGAGACTGGTGCCTGAAACCAGCGCCTTAGACCGCTCGGCCACGCTACCTACGCGACGCGGCGGTCACAGGAGCTGCGTTCTACCCCACGAGAACACACCGCAATGGCACAAAAACGAGAAGTAAAAATTGGCAGCGGTGGGATTCGAACCCACGCCTCCGAAGAGACTGGTGCCTTAAACCAGCGCCTTAGACCGCTCGGCCACGCTACCTACACCAGTGTTCCTGGCATTTGTAGAATGCAGTGCACGACACAGCTTCCTGATCTGCTGCGACTGGTTGCTCGAACATCGCACCTCGAACGACTGCCCTTTTCGAATAGAGATTAACTACACAGGCAGCTGCCAGCGCCCTGGTGCGGCGGCATCGCGTGTTTATAAGGAATCGGTAGTGCCACCTGCAGCCTGAGGAACATGAGCACAAAATCAGGAGGGCACCGTGATTTCAATCACTGGGTCACTATCGTCATTGCAGCGACAGCAAGGCAGAACTTTAAAAAGTGCCGTGCCCCGGATTCGAGCCTGGGTTGTTGCGGCCACAACGCAATGTCCTGACCACTAGACGATCACGGCCACGGAGCCACCGCGGAATTCAACTCTCGCGACTGCAAGTGGCTGTGCACAGCAAAGCTCGGCCGACTGTGTCTCGCAACAGCTGTGTCAGACGCGGTCTCCATTATATGTATACTGGCAAACGAACGTGCCCGCGCTGATGGACACTGAGCAGAGTGGTTAGCTGCATTCAACCCCCGTGGCAATGTCTTGCAGTCCTCCAAGTCTGTTGACCGCAGGTATGTGCCCGGATAAGAGGTGGACAGATGTCGCATCTCTCTCGCCGTCACTTGTGGCCGCGAATCATATTTTACGTAGTTTTCTGCAAGCGTCAGCGGAGCGTCAGTCGAGCTAAGTCGGGACAAGTCGCATAAGAGGAGCAATAAAATGTGCATTTCCGGTACCGGGAATCGAACCCAGGCCTCCTGGGCGAGAGCCAGGTATCCCAGCCACTAGACGACACCGGATAACGACACAAGCACTCCTCCAACAAACACGGCGAGCGCCCACCCGCTACTTGACGACAACTGCAAAAATTTACGTTTCCACTTCGTAGAACGGCATGCTCGGGACGCATCTCGTGGAGACGAACGCCAGCAATCATGAGACCAAACTGCGCCGGTGAATCCTGTTGTTACACCACGCACCACTGTGCTACGACAGTTTAAGAAACCGACGCTGCGCTTTTTCCTTCGCGGGAAATCAGTGCTCCTGTTTTCGAGACAGAAAACGTTGGCAGCGGTGGGATTCGAACCCACGCCTCCCAAGAGACTGGTGCCTGAAACCAGCGCCTTAGACTGCTCGGCCACGCTACCTACGCGACGCGGCGGTCACAGGAGCTGCGTTCTACCCCACGAGAACACACCGCAATGGCACAAAAACGAGAAGTAAAAATTGGCAGCGGTGGGATTCGAACCCACGCCTCCGAAGAGACTGGTGCCTTAAACCAGCGCCTTAGACCGCTCGGCCACGCTACCTACACCAGTGTTCCTGGCATTTGTAGAATGCAGTGCACGACACAGCTTCCTGATCTGCTGCGACTGGTTGCTCGAACATCGCACCTCGAACGACTGCCCTTTTCGAATAGAGATTAACTACACAGGCAGCTGCCAGCGCCCTGGTGCGGCGGCATCGCGTGTTTATAAGGAATCGGTAGTGCCACCTGCAGCCTGAGGAACATGAGCACAAAATCAGGAGGGCACCGTGATTTCAATCACTGGGTCACTATCGTCATTGCAGCGACAGCAAGGCAGAACTTTAAAAAGTGCCGTGCCCCGGATTCGAGCCTGGGTTGTTGCGGCCACAACGCAATGTCCTGACCACTAGACGATCACGGCCACGGAGCCACCGCGGAATTCAACTCTCGCGACTGCAAGTGGCTGTGCACAGCAAAGCTCGGCCGACTGTGTCTCGCAACAGCTGTGTCAGACGCGGTCTCCATTATATGTATACTGGCAAACGAACGTGCCCGCGCTGATGGACACTGAGCAGAGTGGTTAGCTGCATTCAACCCCCGTGGCAATGTCTTGCAGTCCTCCAAGTCTGTTGACCGCAGGTATGTGCCCGGATAAGAGGTGGACAGATGTCGCATCTCTCTCGCCGTCACTTGTGGCCGCGAATCATATTTTACGTAGTTTTCTGCAAGCGTCAGCGGAGCGTCAGTCGAGCTAAGTCGGGACAAGTCGCATAAGAGGAGCAATAAAATGTGCATTTCCGGTGCCGGGAATCGAACCCAGGCCTCCTGGGCGAGAGCCAGGTATCCCAGCCACTAGACGACACCGGATAACGACACAAGCACTCCTCCAACAAACACGGCGAGCGCCCACCCGCTACTTGACGACAACTGCAAAAATTTACGTTTCCACTTCGTAGAACGGCATGCTCGGGACGCATCTCGTGGAGACGAACGCCAGCAATCATGAGACCAAACTGCGCCGGTGAATCCTGTTGTTACACCACGCACCACTGTGCTACGACAGTTTAAGAAACCGACGCTGCGCTTTTTCCTTCGCGGGAAATCAGTACTCCTGTTTTCGAGACAGAAAACGTTGGCAGCGGTGGGATTCGAACCCACGCCTCCCAAGAGACTGGTGCCTGAAACCAGCGCCTTAGACCGCTCGGCCACGCTACCTACGCGACGCGGCGGTCACAGGAGCTGCGTTCTACCCCACGAGAACACACCGCAATGGCACAAAAACGAGAAGTAAAAATTGGCAGCGGTGGGATTCGAACCCACGCCTCCGAAGAGACTGGTGCCTTAAACCAGCGCCTTAGACCGCTCGGCCACGCTACCTACACCATTGTTCCTGGCATTTGTAGAATGCAGTGCACGACACAGCTTCCTGATCTGCTGCGACTGGTTGCTCGAACATCGCACCTCGAACGACTGCCCTTTTCGAATAGAGATTAACTACACAGGCAGCTGCCAGCGCCCTGGTGCGGCGGCATCGCGTGTTTATAAGGAATCGGTAGTGCCACCTGCAGCCTGAGGAACATGAGCACAAAATCAGGAGGGCACCGTGATTTCAATCACTGGGTCACTATCGTCATTGCAGCGACAGCAAGGCAGAACTTTAAAAAGTGCCGTGCCCCGGATTCGAGCCTGGGTTGTTGCGGCCACAACGCAATGTCCTGACCACTAGACGATCACGGCCACGGAGCCACCGCGGAATTCAACTCTCGCGACTGCAAGTGGCTGTGCACAGCAAAGCTCGGCCGACTGTGTCTCGCAACAGCTGTGTCAGACGCGGTCTCCATTATATGTATACTGGCAAACGAACGTGCCCGCGCTGATGGACACTGAGCAGAGTGGTTAGCTGCATTCAACCCCCGTGGCAATGTCTTGCAGTCCTCCAAGTCTGTTGACCGCAGGTATGTGCCCGGATAAGAGGTGGACAGATGTCGCATCTCTCTCGCCGTCACTTGTGGCCGCGAATCATATTTTACGTAGTTTTCTGCAAGCGTCAGCGGAGCGTCAGTCGAGCTAAGTCGGGACAAGTCGCATAAGAGGAGCAATAAAATGTGCATTTCCGGTACCGGGAATCGAACCCAGGCCTCCTGGGCGAGAGCCAGGTATCCCAGCCACTAGACGACACCGGATAACGACACAAGCACTCCTCCAACAAACACGGCGAGCGCCCACCCGCTACTTGACGACAACTGCAAAAATTTACGTTTCCACTTCGTAGAACGGCATGCTCGGGACGCATCTCGTGGAGACGAACGCCAGCAATCATGAGACCAAACTGCGCCGGTGAATCCTGTTGTTACACCACGCACCACTGTGCTACGACAGTTTAAGAAACCGACGCTGCGCTTTTTCCTTCGCGGGAAATCAGTGCTCCTGTTTTCGAGACAGAAAACGTTGGCAGCGGTGGGATTCGAACCCACGCCTCCCAAGAGACTGGTGCCTGAAACCAGCGCCTTAGACTGCTCGGCCACGCTACCTACGCGACGCGGCGGTCACAGGAGCTGCGTTCTACCCCACGAGAACACACCGCAATGGCACAAAAACGAGAAGTAAAAATTGGCAGCGGTGGGATTCGAACCCACGCCTCCGAAGAGACTGGTGCCTTAAACCAGCGCCTTAGACCGCTCGGCCACGCTACCTACACCAGTGTTCCTGGCATTTGTAGAATGCAGTGCACGACACAGCTTCCTGATCTGCTGCGACTGGTTGCTCGAACATCGCACCTCGAACGACTGCCCTTTTCGAATAGAGATTAACTACACAGGCAGCTGCCAGCGCCCTGGTGCGGCGGCATCGCGTGTTTATAAGGAATCGGTAGTGCCACCTGCAGCCTGAGGAACATGAGCACAAAATCAGGAGGGCACCGTGATTTCAATCACTGGGTCACTATCGTCATTGCAGCGACAGCAAGGCAGAACTTTAAAAAGTGCCGTGCCCCGGATTCGAGCCTGGGTTGTTGCGGCCACAACGCAATGTCCTGACCACTAGACGATCACGGCCACGGAGCCACCGCGGAATTCAACTCTCGCGACTGCAAGTGGCTGTGCACAGCAAAGCTCGGCCGACTGTGTCTCGCAACAGCTGTGTCAGACGCGGTCTCCATTATATGTATACTGGCAAACGAACGTGCCCGCGCTGATGGACACTGAGCAGAGTGGTTAGCTGCATTCAACCCCCGTGGCAATGTCTTGCAGTCCTCCAAGTCTGTTGACCGCAGGTATGTGCCCGGATAAGAGGTGGACAGATGTCGCATCTCTCTCGCCGTCACTTGTGGCCGCGAATCATATTTTACGTAGTTTTCTGCAAGCGTCAGCGGAGCGTCAGTCGAGCTAAGTCGGGACAAGTCGCATAAGAGGAGCAATAAAATGTGCATTTCCGGTACCGGGAATCGAACCCAGGCCTCCTGGGCGAGAGCCAGGTATCCCAGCCACTAGACGACACCGGATAACGACACAAGCACTCCTCCAACAAACACGGCGAGCGCCCACCCGCTACTTGACGACAACTGCAAAAATTTACGTTTCCACTTCGTAGAACGGCATGCTCGGGACGCATCTCGTGGAGACGAACGCCAGCAATCATGAGACCAAACTGCGCCGGTGAATCCTGTTGTTACACCACGCACCACTGTGCTACGACAGTTTAAGAAACCGACGCTGCGCTTTTTCCTTCGCGGGAAATCAGTGCTCCTGTTTTCGAGACAGAAAACGTTGGCAGCGGTGGGATTCGAACCCACGCCTCCCAAGAGACTGGTGCCTGAAACCAGCGCCTTAGACCGCTCGGCCACGCTACCTACGCGACGCGGCGGTCACAGGAGCTGCGTTCTACCCCACGAGAACACACCGCAATGGCACAAAAACGAGAAGTAAAAATTGGCAGCGGTGGGATTCGAACCCACGCCTCCGAAGAGACTGGTGCCTTAAACCAGCGCCTTAGACCGCTCGGCCACGCTACCTACACCAGTGTTCCTGGCATTTGTAGAATGCAGTGCACGACACAGCTTCCTGATCTGCTGCGACTGGTTGCTCGAACATCGCACCTCGAACGACTGCCCTTTTCGAATAGAGATTAACTACACAGGCAGCTGCCAGCGCCCTGGTGCGGCGGCATCGCGTGTTTATAAGGAATCGGTAGTGCCACCTGCAGCCTGAGGAACATGAGCACAAAATCAGGAGGGCACCGTGATTTCAATCACTGGGTCACTATCGTCATTGCAGCGACAGCAAGGCAGAACTTTAAAAAGTGCCGTGACCCGGATTCGAGCCTGGGTTGTTGCGGTCACAACGCAATGTCCTGACCACTAGACGATCACGGCCACGGAGCCACCGCGGAATTCAACTCTCGCGACTGCAAGTGGCTGTGCACAGCAAAGCTCGGCCGACTGTGTCTCGCAACAGCTGTGTCAGACGCGGTCTCCATTATATGTATACTGGCAAACGAACGTGCCCGCGCTGATGGACACTGAGCAGAGTGGTTAGCTGCATTCAACCCCCGTGGCAATGTCTTGCAGTCCTCCAAGTCTGTTGACCGCAGGTATGTGCCCGGATAAGAGGTGGACAGATGTCGCATCTCTCTCGCCGTCACTTGTGGCCGCGAATCATATTTTACGTAGTTTTCTGCAAGCGTCAGCGGAGCGTCAGTCGAGCTAAGTCGGGACAAGTCGCATAAGAGGAGCAATAAAATGTGCATTTCCGGTGCCGGGAATCGAACCCAGGCCTCCTGGGCGAGAGCCAGGTATCCCAGCCACTAGACGACACCGGATAACGACACAAGCACTCCTCCAACAAACACGGCGAGCGCCCACCCGCTACTTGACGACAACTGCAAAAATTTACGTTTCCACTTCGTAGAACGGCATGCTCGGGACGCATCTCGTGGAGACGAACGCCAGCAATCATGAGACCAAACTGCGCCGGTGAATCCTGTTGTTACACCACGCACCACTGTGCTACGACAGTTTAAGAAACCGACGCTGCGCTTTTTCCTTCGCGGGAAATCAGTACTCCTGTTTTCGAGACAGAAAACGTTGGCAGCGGTGGGATTCGAACCCACGCCTCCCAAGAGACTGGTGCCTGAAACCAGCGCCTTAGACCGCTCGGCCACGCTACCTACGCGACGCGGCGGTCACAGGAGCTGCGTTCTACCCCACGAGAACACACCGCAATGGCACAAAAACGAGAAGTAAAAATTGGCAGCGGTGGGATTCGAACCCACGCCTCCGAAGAGACTGGTGCCTTAAACCAGCGCCTTAGACCGCTCGGCCACGCTACCTACACCAGTGTTCCTGGCATTTGTAGAATGCAGTGCACGACACAGCTTCCTGATCTGCTGCGACTGGTTGCTCGAACATCGCACCTCGAACGACTGCCCTTTTCGAATAGAGATTAACTACACAGGCAGCTGCCAGCGCCCTGGTGCGGCGGCATCGCGTGTTTATAAGGAATCGGTAGTGCCACCTGCAGCCTGAGGAACATGAGCACAAAATCAGGAGGGCACCGTGATTTCAATCACTGGGTCACTATCGTCATTGCAGCGACAGCAAGGCAGAACTTTAAAAAGTGCCGTGACCCGGATTCGAGCCTGGGTTGTTGCGGTCACAACGCAATGTCCTGACCACTAGACGATCACGGCCACGGAGCCACCGCGGAATTCAACTCTCGCGACTGCAAGTGGCTGTGCACAGCAAAGCTCGGCCGACTGTGTCTCGCAACAGCTGTGTCAGACGCGGTCTCCATTATATGTATACTGGCAAACGAACGTGCCCGCGCTGATGGACACTGAGCAGAGTGGTTAGCTGCATTCAACCCCCGTGGCAATGTCTTGCAGTCCTCCAAGTCTGTTGACCGCAGGTATGTGCCCGGATAAGAGGTGGACAGATGTCGCATCTCTCTCGCCGTCACTTGTGGCCGCGAATCATATTTTACGTAGTTTTCTGCAAGCGTCAGCGGAGCGTCAGTCGAGCTAAGTCGGGACAAGTCGCATAAGAGGAGCAATAAAATGTGCATTTCCGGTGCCGGGAATCGAACCCAGGCCTCCTGGGCGAGAGCCAGGTATCCCAGCCACTAGACGACACCGGATAACGACACAAGCACTCCTCCAACAAACACGGCGAGCGCCCACCCGCTACTTGACGACAACTGCAAAAATTTACGTTTCCACTTCGTAGAACGGCATGCTCGGGACGCATCTCGTGGAGACGAACGCCAGCAATCATGAGACCAAACTGCGCCGGTGAATCCTGTTGTTACACCACGCACCACTGTGCTACGACAGTTTAAGAAACCGACGCTGCGCTTTTTCCTTCGCGGGAAATCAGTACTCCTGTTTTCGAGACAGAAAACGTTGGCAGCGGTGGGATTCGAACCCACGCCTCCCAAGAGACTGGTGCCTGAAACCAGCGCCTTAGACCGCTCGGCCACGCTACCTACGCGACGCGGCGTCACAGGAGCTGCGTTCTACCCCACGAGAACACACCGCAATGGCACAAAAACGAGAAGTAAAAATTGGCAGCGGTGGGATTCGAACCCACGCCTCCGAAGAGACTGGTGCCTTAAACCAGCGCCTTAGACCGCTCGGCCACGCTACCTACACCAGTGTTCCTGGCATTTGTAGAATGCAGTGCACGACACAGCTTCCTGATCTGCTGCGACTGGTTGCTCGAACATCGCACCTCGAACGACTGCCCTTTTCGAATAGAGATTAACTACACAGGCAGCTGCCAGCGCCCTGGTGCGGCGGCATCGCGTGTTTATAAGGAATCGGTAGTGCCACCTGCAGCCTGAGGAACATGAGCACAAAATCAGGAGGGCACCGTGATTTCAATCACTGGGTCACTATCGTCATTGCAGCGACAGCAAGGCAGAACTTTAAAAAGTGCCGTGCCCCGGATTCGAGCCTGGGTTGTTGCGGCCACAACGCAATGTCCTGACCACTAGACGATCACGGCCACGGAGCCACCGCGGAATTCAACTCTCGCGACTGCAAGTGGCTGTGCACAGCAAAGCTCGGCCGACTGTGTCTCGCAACAGCTGTGTCAGACGCGGTCTCCATTATATGTATACTGGCAAACGAACGTGCCCGCGCTGATGGACACTGAGCAGAGTGGTTAGCTGCATTCAACCCCCGTGGCAATGTCTTGCAGTCCTCCAAGTCTGTTGACCGCAGGTATGTGCCCGGATAAGAGGTGGACAGATGTCGCATCTCTCTCGCCGTCACTTGTGGCCGCGAATCATATTTTACGTAGTTTTCTGCAAGCGTCAGCGGAGCGTCAGTCGAGCTAAGTCGGGACAAGTCGCATAAGAGGAGCAATAAAATGTGCATTTCCGGTACCGGGAATCGAACCCAGGCCTCCTGGGCGAGAGCCAGGTATCCCAGCCACTAGACGACACCGGATAACGACACAAGCACTCCTCCAACAAACACGGCGAGCGCCCACCCGCTACTTGACGACAACTGCAAAAATTTACGTTTCCACTTCGTAGAACGGCATGCTCGGGACGCATCTCGTGGAGACGAACGCCAGCAATCATGAGACCAAACTGCGCCGGTGAATCCTGTTGTTACACCACGCACCACTGTGCTACGACAGTTTAAGAAACCGACGCTGCGCTTTTTCCTTCGCGGGAAATCAGTGCTCCTGTTTTCGAGACAGAAAACGTTGGCAGCGGTGGGATTCGAACCCACGCCTCCCAAGAGACTGGTGCCTGAAACCAGCGCCTTAGACCGCTCGGCCACGCTACCTACGCGACGCGGCGGTCACAGGAGCTGCGTTCTACCCCACGAGAACACACCGCAATGGCACAAAAACGAGAAGTAAAAATTGGCAGCGGTGGGATTCGAACCCACGCCTCCGAAGAGACTGGTGCCTTAAACCAGCGCCTTAGACCGCTCGGCCACGCTACCTACACCAGTGTTCCTGGCATTTGTAGAATGCAGTGCACGACACAGCTTCCTGATCTGCTGCGACTGGTTGCTCGAACATCGCACCTCGAACGACTGCCCTTTTCGAATAGAGATTAACTACACAGGCAGCTGCCAGCGCCCTGGTGCGGCGGCATCGCGTGTTTATAAGGAATCGGTAGTGCCACCTGCAGCCTGAGGAACATGAGCACAAAATCAGGAGGGCACCGTGATTTCAATCACTGGGTCACTATCGTCATTGCAGCGACAGCAAGGCAGAACTTTAAAAAGTGCCGTGACCCGGATTCGAGCCTGGGTTGTTGCGGTCACAACGCAATGTCCTGACCACTAGACGATCACGGCCACGGAGCCACCGCGGAATTCAACTCTCGCGACTGCAAGTGGCTGTGCACAGCAAAGCTCGGCCGACTGTGTCTCGCAACAGCTGTGTCAGACGCGGTCTCCATTATATGTATACTGGCAAACGAACGTGCCCGCGCTGATGGACACTGAGCAGAGTGGTTAGCTGCATTCAACCCCCGTGGCAATGTCTTGCAGTCCTCCAAGTCTGTTGACCGCAGGTATGTGCCCGGATAAGAGGTGGACAGATGTCGCATCTCTCTCGCCGTCACTTGTGGCCGCGAATCATATTTTACGTAGTTTCCTGCAAGCGTCAGCGGAGCGTCAGTCGAGCTAAGTCGGGACAAGTCGCATAAGAGGAGCAATAAAATGTGCATTTCCGGTGCCGGGAATCGAACCCAGGCCTCCTGGGCGAGAGCCAGGTATCCCAGCCACTAGACGACACCGGATAACGACACAAGCACTCCTCCAACAAACACGGCGAGCGCCCACCCGCTACTTGACGACAACTGCAAAAATTTACGTTTCCACTTCGTAGAACGGCATGCTCGGGACGCATCTCGTGGAGACGAACGCCAGCAATCATGAGACCAAACTGCGCCGGTGAATCCTGTTGTTACACCACGCACCACTGTGCTACGACAGTCTAAGAAACCGACGCTGCGCTTTTTCCTTCGCGGGAAATCAGTACTCCTGTTTTCGAGACAGAAAACGTTGGCAGCGGTGGGATTCGAACCCACGCCTCCCAAGAGACTGGTGCCTGAAACCAGCGCCTTAGACCGCTCGGCCACGCTACCTACGCGACGCGGCGGTCACAGGAGCTGCGTTCTACCCCACGAGAACACACCGCAATGGCACAAAAACGAGAAGTAAAAATTGGCAGCGGTGGGATTCGAACCCACGCCTCCGAAGAGACTGGTGCCTTAAACCAGCGCCTTAGACCGCTCGGCCACGCTACCTACACCAGTGTTCCTGGCATTTGTAGAATGCAGTGCACGACACAGCTTCCTGATCTGCTGCGACTGGTTGCTCGAACATCGCACCTCGAACGACTGCCCTTTTCGAATAGAGATTAACTACACAGGCAGCTGCCAGCGCCCTGGTGCGGCGGCATCGCGTGTTTATAAGGAATCGGTAGTGCCACCTGCAGCCTGAGGAACATGAGCACAAAATCAGGAGGGCACCGTGATTTCAATCACTGGGTCACTATCGTCATTGCAGCGACAGCAAGGCAGAACTTTAAAAAGTGCCGTGACCCGGATTCGAGCCTGGGTTGTTGCGGTCACAACGCAATGTCCTGACCACTAGACGATCACGGCCACGGAACCACCGCGGAATTCAACTCTCGCGACTGCAAGTGGCTGTGCACAGCAAAGCTCGGCCGACTGTGTCTCGCAACAGCTGTGTCAGACGCGGTCTCCATTATATGTATACTGGCAAACGAACGTGCCCGCGCTGATGGACACTGAGCAGAGTGGTTAGCTGCATTCAACCCCCGTGGCAATGTCTTGCAGTCCTCCAAGTCTGTTGACCGCAGGTATGTGCCCGGATAAGAGGTGGACAGATGTCGCATCTCTCTCGCCGTCACTTGTGGCCGCGAATCATATTTTACGTAGTTTCCTGCAAGCGTCAGCGGAGCGTCAGTCGAGCTAAGTCGGGACAAGTCGCATAAGAGGAGCAATAAAATGTGCATTTCCGGTGCCGGGAATCGAACCCAGGCCTCCTGGGCGAGAGCCAGGTATCCCAGCCACTAGACGACACCGGATAACGACACAAGCACTCCTCCAACAAACACGGCGAGCGCCCACCCGCTACTTGACGACAACTGCAAAAATTTACGTTTCCACTTCGTAGAACGGCATGCTCGGGACGCATCTCGTGGAGACGAACGCCAGCAATCATGAGACCAAACTGCGCCGGTGAATCCTGTTGTTACACCACGCACCACTGTGCTACGACAGTCTAAGAAACCGACGCTGCGCTTTTTCCTTCGCGGGAAATCAGTACTCCTGTTTTCGAGACAGAAAACGTTGGCAGCGGTGGGATTCGAACCCACGCCTCCCAAGAGACTGGTGCCTGAAACCAGCGCCTTAGACCGCTCGGCCACGCTACCTACGCGACGCGGCGGTCACAGGAGCTGCGTTCTACCCCACGAGAACACACCGCAATGGCACAAAAACGAGAAGTAAAAATTGGCAGCGGTGGGATTCGAACCCACGCCTCCGAAGAGACTGGTGCCTTAAACCAGCGCCTTAGACCGCTCGGCCACGCTACCTACACCAGTGTTCCTGGCATTTGTAGAATGCAGTGCACGACACAGCTTCCTGATCTGCTGCGACTGGTTGCTCGAACATCGCACCTCGAACGACTGCCCTTTTCGAATAGAGATTAACTACACAGGCAGCTGCCAGCGCCCTGGTGCGGCGGCATCGCGTGTTTATAAGGAATCGGTAGTGCCACCTGCAGCCTGAGGAACATGAGCACAAAATCAGGAGGGCACCGTGATTTCAATCACTGGGTCACTATCGTCATTGCAGCGACAGCAAGGCAGAACTTTAAAAAGTGCCGTGACCCGGATTCGAGCCTGGGTTGTTGCGGTCACAACGCAATGTCCTGACCACTAGACGATCACGGCCACGGAGCCACCGCGGAATTCAACTCTCGCGACTGCAAGTGGCTGTGCACAGCAAAGCTCGGCCGACTGTGTCTCGCAACAGCTGTGTCAGACGCGGTCTCCATTATATGTATACTGGCAAACGAACGTGCCCGCGCTGATGGACACTGAGCAGAGTGGTTAGCTGCATTCAACCCCCGTGGCAATGTCTTGCAGTCCTCCAAGTCTGTTGACCGCAGGTATGTGCCCGGATAAGAGGTGGACAGATGTCGCATCTCTCTCGCCGTCACTTGTGGCCGCGAATCATATTTTACGTAGTTTTCTGCAAGCGTCAGCGGAGCGTCAGTCGAGCTAAGTCGGGACAAGTCGCATAAGAGGAGCAATAAAATGTGCATTTCCGGTGCCGGGAATCGAACCCAGGCCTCCTGGGCGAGAGCCAGGTATCCCAGCCACTAGACGACACCGGATAACGACACAAGCACTCCTCCAACAAACACGGCGAGCGCCCACCCGCTACTTGACGACAACTGCAAAAATTTACGTTTCCACTTCGTAGAACGGCATGCTCGGGACGCATCTCGTGGAGACGAACGCCAGCAATCATGAGACCAAACTGCGCCGGTGAATCCTGTTGTTACACCACGCACCACTGTGCTACGACAGTTTAAGAAACCGACGCTGCGCTTTTTCCTTCGCGGGAAATCAGTACTCCTGTTTTCGAGACAGAAAACGTTGGCAGCGGTGGGATTCGAACCCACGCCTCCCAAGAGACTGGTGCCTGAAACCAGCGCCTTAGACCGCTCGGCCACGCTACCTACGCGACGCGGCGGTCACAGGAGCTGCGTTCTACCCCACGAGAACACACCGCAATGGCACAAAAACGAGAAGTAAAAATTGGCAGCGGTGGGATTCGAACCCACGCCTCCGAAGAGACTGGTGCCTTAAACCAGCGCCTTAGACCGCTCGGCCACGCTACCTACACCAGTGTTCCTGGCATTTGTAGAATGCAGTGCACGACACAGCTTCCTGATCTGCTGCGACTGGTTGCTCGAACATCGCACCTCGAACGACTGCCCTTTTCGAATAGAGATTAACTACACAGGCAGCTGCCAGCGCCCTGGTGCGGCGGCATCGCGTGTTTATAAGGAATCGGTAGTGCCACCTGCAGCCTGAGGAACATGAGCACAAAATCAGGAGGGCACCGTGATTTCAATCACTGGGTCACTATCGTCATTGCAGCGACAGCAAGGCAGAACTTTAAAAAGTGCCGTGACCCGGATTCGAGCCTGGGTTGTTGCGGTCACAACGCAATGTCCTGACCACTAGACGATCACGGCCACGGAGCCACCGCGGAATTCAACTCTCGCGACTGCAAGTGGCTGTGCACAGCAAAGCTCGGCCGACTGTGTCTCGCAACAGCTGTGTCAGACGCGGTCTCCATTATATGTATACTGGCAAACGAACGTGCCCGCGCTGATGGACACTGAGCAGAGTGGTTAGCTGCATTCAACCCCCGTGGCAATGTCTTGCAGTCCTCCAAGTCTGTTGACCGCAGGTATGTGCCCGGATAAGAGGTGGACAGATGTCGCATCTCTCTCGCCGTCACTTGTGGCCGCGAATCATATTTTACGTAGTTTTCTGCAAGCGTCAGCGGAGCGTCAGTCGAGCTAAGTCGGGACAAGTCGCATAAGAGGAGCAATAAAATGTGCATTTCCGGTGCCGGGAATCGAACCCAGGCCTCCTGGGCGAGAGCCAGGTATCCCAGCCACTAGACGACACCGGATAACGACACAAGCACTCCTCCAACAAACACGGCGAGCGCCCACCCGCTACTTGACGACAACTGCAAAAATTTACGTTTCCACTTCGTAGAACGGCATGCTCGGGACGCATCTCGTGGAGACGAACGCCAGCAATCATGAGACCAAACTGCGCCGGTGAATCCTGTTGTTACACCACGCACCACTGTGCTACGACAGTTTAAGAAACCGACGCTGCGCTTTTTCCTTCGCGGGAAATCAGTACTCCTGTTTTCGAGACAGAAAACGTTGGCAGCGGTGGGATTCGAACCCACGCCTCCCAAGAGACTGGTGCCTGAAACCAGCGCCTTAGACCGCTCGGCCACGCTACCTACGCGACGCGGCGGTCACAGGAGCTGCGTTCTACCCCACGAGAACACACCGCAATGGCACAAAAACGAGAAGTAAAAATTGGCAGCGGTGGGATTCGAACCCACGCCTCCGAAGAGACTGGTGCCTTAAACCAGCGCCTTAGACCGCTCGGCCACGCTACCTACACCAGTGTTCCTGGCATTTGTAGAATGCAGTGCACGACACAGCTTCCTGATCTGCTGCGACTGGTTGCTCGAACATCGCACCTCGAACGACTGCCCTTTTCGAATAGAGATTAACTACACAGGCAGCTGCCAGCGCCCTGGTGCGGCGGCATCGCGTGTTTATAAGGAATCGGTAGTGCCACCTGCAGCCTGAGGAACATGAGCACAAAATCAGGAGGGCACCGTGATTTCAATCACTGGGTCACTATCGTCATTGCAGCGACAGCAAGGCAGAACTTTAAAAAGTGCCGTGACCCGGATTCGAGCCTGGGTTGTTGCGGTCACAACGCAATGTCCTGACCACTAGACGATCACGGCCACGGAGCCACCGCGGAATTCAACTCTCGCGACTGCAAGTGGCTGTGCACAGCAAAGCTCGGCCGACTGTGTCTCGCAACAGCTGTGTCAGACGCGGTCTCCATTATATGTATACTGGCAAACGAACGTGCCCGCGCTGATGGACACTGAGCAGAGTGGTTAGCTGCATTCAACCCCCGTGGCAATGTCTTGCAGTCCTCCAAGTCTGTTGACCGCAGGTATGTGCCCGGATAAGAGGTGGACAGATGTCGCATCTCTCTCGCCGTCACTTGTGGCCGCGAATCATATTTTACGTAGTTTTCTGCAAGCGTCAGCGGAGCGTCAGTCGAGCTAAGTCGGGACAAGTCGCATAAGAGGAGCAATAAAATGTGCATTTCCGGTGCCGGGAATCGAACCCAGGCCTCCTGGGCGAGAGCCAGGTATCCCAGCCACTAGACGACACCGGATAACGACACAAGCACTCCTCCAACAAACACGGCGAGCGCCCACCCGCTACTTGACGACAACTGCAAAAATTTACGTTTCCACTTCGTAGAACGGCATGCTCGGGACGCATCTCGTGGAGACGAACGCCAGCAATCATGAGACCAAACTGCGCCGGTGAATCCTGTTGTTACACCACGCACCACTGTGCTACGACAGTTTAAGAAACCGACGCTGCGCTTTTTCCTTCGCGGGAAATCAGTACTCCTGTTTTCGAGACAGAAAACGTTGGCAGCGGTGGGATTCGAACCCACGCCTCCCAAGAGACTGGTGCCTGAAACCAGCGCCTTAGACCGCTCGGCCACGCTACCTACGCGACGCGGCGGTCACAGGAGCTGCGTTCTACCCCACGAGAACACACCGCAATGGCACAAAAACGAGAAGTAAAAATTGGCAGCGGTGGGATTCGAACCCACGCCTCCGAAGAGACTGGTGCCTTAAACCAGCGCCTTAGACCGCTCGGCCACGCTACCTACACCAGTGTTCCTGGCATTTGTAGAATGCAGTGCACGACACAGCTTCCTGATCTGCTGCGACTGGTTGCTCGAACATCGCACCTCGAACGACTGCCCTTTTCGAATAGAGATTAACTACACAGGCAGCTGCCAGCGCCCTGGTGCGGCGGCATCGCGTGTTTATAAGGAATCGGTAGTGCCACCTGCAGCCTGAGGAACATGAGCACAAAATCAGGAGGGCACCGTGATTTCAATCACTGGGTCACTATCGTCATTGCAGCGACAGCAAGGCAGAACTTTAAAAAGTGCCGTGACCCGGATTCGAGCCTGGGTTGTTGCGGTCACAACGCAATGTCCTGACCACTAGACGATCACGGCCACGGAGCCACCGCGGAATTCAACTCTCGCGACTGCAAGTGGCTGTGCACAGCAAAGCTCGGCCGACTGTGTCTCGCAACAGCTGTGTCAGACGCGGTCTCCATTATATGTATACTGGCAAACGAACGTGCCCGCGCTGATGGACACTGAGCAGAGTGGTTAGCTGCATTCAACCCCCGTGGCAATGTCTTGCAGTCCTCCAAGTCTGTTGACCGCAGGTATGTGCCCGGATAAGAGGTGGACAGATGTCGCATCTCTCTCGCCGTCACTTGTGGCCGCGAATCATATTTTACGTAGTTTTCTGCAAGCGTCAGCGGAGCGTCAGTCGAGCTAAGTCGGGACAAGTCGCATAAGAGGAGCAATAAAATGTGCATTTCCGGTGCCGGGAATCGAACCCAGGCCTCCTGGGCGAGAGCCAGGTATCCCAGCCACTAGACGACACCGGATAACGACACAAGCACTCCTCCAACAAACACGGCGAGCGCCCACCCGCTACTTGACGACAACTGCAAAAATTTACGTTTCCACTTCGTAGAACGGCATGCTCGGGACGCATCTCGTGGAGACGAACGCCAGCAATCATGAGACCAAACTGCGCCGGTGAATCCTGTTGTTACACCACGCACCACTGTGCTACGACAGTTTAAGAAACCGACGCTGCGCTTTTTCCTTCGCGGGAAATCAGTACTCCTGTTTTCGAGACAGAAAACGTTGGCAGCGGTGGGATTCGAACCCACGCCTCCCAAGAGACTGGTGCCTGAAACCAGCGCCTTAGACCGCTCGGCCACGCTACCTACGCGACGCGGCGGTCACAGGAGCTGCGTTCTACCCCACGAGAACACACCGCAATGGCACAAAAACGAGAAGTAAAAATTGGCAGCGGTGGGATTCGAACCCACGCCTCCGAAGAGACTGGTGCCTTAAACCAGCGCCTTAGACCGCTCGGCCACGCTACCTACACCAGTGTTCCTGGCATTTGTAGAATGCAGTGCACGACACAGCTTCCTGATCTGCTGCGACTGGTTGCTCGAACATCGCACCTCGAACGACTGCCCTTTTCGAATAGAGATTAACTACACAGGCAGCTGCCAGCGCCCTGGTGCGGCGGCATCGCGTGTTTATAAGGAATCGGTAGTGCCACCTGCAGCCTGAGGAACATGAGCACAAAATCAGGAGGGCACCGTGATTTCAATCACTGGGTCACTATCGTCATTGCAGCGACAGCAAGGCAGAACTTTAAAAAGTGCCGTGACCCGGATTCGAGCCTGGGTTGTTGCGGTCACAACGCAATGTCCTGACCACTAGACGATCACGGCCACGGAGCCACCGCGGAATTCAACTCTCGCGACTGCAAGTGGCTGTGCACAGCAAAGCTCGGCCGACTGTGTCTCGCAACAGCTGTGTCAGACGCGGTCTCCATTATATGTATACTGGCAAACGAACGTGCCCGCGCTGATGGACACTGAGCAGAGTGGTTAGCTGCATTCAACCCCCGTGGCAATGTCTTGCAGTCCTCCAAGTCTGTTGACCGCAGGTATGTGCCCGGATAAGAGGTGGACAGATGTCGCATCTCTCTCGCCGTCACTTGTGGCCGCGAATCATATTTTACGTAGTTTTCTGCAAGCGTCAGCGGAGCGTCAGTCGAGCTAAGTCGGGACAAGTCGCATAAGAGGAGCAATAAAATGTGCATTTCCGGTGCCGGGAATCGAACCCAGGCCTCCTGGGCGAGAGCCAGGTATCCCAGCCACTAGACGACACCGGATAACGACACAAGCACTCCTCCAACAAACACGGCGAGCGCCCACCCGCTACTTGACGACAACTGCAAAAATTTACGTTTCCACTTCGTAGAACGGCATGCTCGGGACGCATCTCGTGGAGACGAACGCCAGCAATCATGAGACCAAACTGCGCCGGTGAATCCTGTTGTTACACCACGCACCACTGTGCTACGACAGTTTAAGAAACCGACGCTGCGCTTTTTCCTTCGCGGGAAATCAGTACTCCTGTTTTCGAGACAGAAAACGTTGGCAGCGGTGGGATTCGAACCCACGCCTCCCAAGAGACTGGTGCCTGAAACCAGCGCCTTAGACCGCTCGGCCACGCTACCTACGCGACGCGGCGGTCACAGGAGCTGCGTTCTACCCCACGAGAACACACCGCAATGGCACAAAAACGAGAAGTAAAAATTGGCAGCGGTGGGATTCGAACCCACGCCTCCGAAGAGACTGGTGCCTTAAACCAGCGCCTTAGACCGCTCGGCCACGCTACCTACACCAGTGTTCCTGGCATTTGTAGAATGCAGTGCACGACACAGCTTCCTGATCTGCTGCGACTGGTTGCTCGAACATCGCACCTCGAACGACTGCCCTTTTCGAATAGAGATTAACTACACAGGCAGCTGCCAGCGCCCTGGTGCGGCGGCATCGCGTGTTTATAAGGAATCGGTAGTGCCACCTGCAGCCTGAGGAACATGAGCACAAAATCAGGAGGGCACCGTGATTTCAATCACTGGGTCACTATCGTCATTGCAGCGACAGCAAGGCAGAACTTTAAAAAGTGCCGTGACCCGGATTCGAGCCTGGGTTGTTGCGGTCACAACGCAATGTCCTGACCACTAGACGATCACGGCCACGGAGCCACCGCGGAATTCAACTCTCGCGACTGCAAGTGGCTGTGCACAGCAAAGCTCGGCCGACTGTGTCTCGCAACAGCTGTGTCAGACGCGGTCTCCATTATATGTATACTGGCAAACGAACGTGCCCGCGCTGATGGACACTGAGCAGAGTGGTTAGCTGCATTCAACCCCCGTGGCAATGTCTTGCAGTCCTCCAAGTCTGTTGACCGCAGGTATGTGCCCGGATAAGAGGTGGACAGATGTCGCATCTCTCTCGCCGTCACTTGTGGCCGCGAATCATATTTTACGTAGTTTTCTGCAAGCGTCAGCGGAGCGTCAGTCGAGCTAAGTCGGGACAAGTCGCATAAGAGGAGCAATAAAATGTGCATTTCCGGTGCCGGGAATCGAACCCAGGCCTCCTGGGCGAGAGCCAGGTATCCCAGCCACTAGACGACACCGGATAACGACACAAGCACTCCTCCAACAAACACGGCGAGCGCCCACCCGCTACTTGACGACAACTGCAAAAATTTACGTTTCCACTTCGTAGAACGGCATGCTCGGGACGCATCTCGTGGAGACGAACGCCAGCAATCATGAGACCAAACTGCGCCGGTGAATCCTGTTGTTACACCACGCACCACTGTGCTACGACAGTTTAAGAAACCGACGCTGCGCTTTTTCCTTCGCGGGAAATCAGTACTCCTGTTTTCGAGACAGAAAACGTTGGCAGCGGTGGGATTCGAACCCACGCCTCCCAAGAGACTGGTGCCTGAAACCAGCGCCTTAGACCGCTCGGCCACGCTACCTACGCGACGCGGCGGTCACAGGAGCTGCGTTCTACCCCACGAGAACACACCGCAATGGCACAAAAACGAGAAGTAAAAATTGGCAGCGGTGGGATTCGAACCCACGCCTCCGAAGAGACTGGTGCCTTAAACCAGCGCCTTAGACCGCTCGGCCACGCTACCTACACCAGTGTTCCTGGCATTTGTAGAATGCAGTGCACGACACAGCTTCCTGATCTGCTGCGACTGGTTGCTCGAACATCGCACCTCGAACGACTGCCCTTTTCGAATAGAGATTAACTACACAGGCAGCTGCCAGCGCCCTGGTGCGGCGGCATCGCGTGTTTATAAGGAATCGGTAGTGCCACCTGCAGCCTGAGGAACATGAGCACAAAATCAGGAGGGCACCGTGATTTCAATCACTGGGTCACTATCGTCATTGCAGCGACAGCAAGGCAGAACTTTAAAAAGTGCCGTGACCCGGATTCGAGCCTGGGTTGTTGCGGTCACAACGCAATGTCCTGACCACTAGACGATCACGGCCACGGAGCCACCGCGGAATTCAACTCTCGCGACTGCAAGTGGCTGTGCACAGCAAAGCTCGGCCGACTGTGTCTCGCAACAGCTGTGTCAGACGCGGTCTCCATTATATGTATACTGGCAAACGAACGTGCCCGCGCTGATGGACACTGAGCAGAGTGGTTAGCTGCATTCAACCCCCGTGGCAATGTCTTGCAGTCCTCCAAGTCTGTTGACCGCAGGTATGTGCCCGGATAAGAGGTGGACAGATGTCGCATCTCTCTCGCCGTCACTTGTGGCCGCGAATCATATTTTACGTAGTTTTCTGCAAGCGTCAGCGGAGCGTCAGTCGAGCTAAGTCGGGACAAGTCGCATAAGAGGAGCAATAAAATGTGCATTTCCGGTGCCGGGAATCGAACCCAGGCCTCCTGGGCGAGAGCCAGGTATCCCAGCCACTAGACGACACCGGATAACGACACAAGCACTCCTCCAACAAACACGGCGAGCGCCCACCCGCTACTTGACGACAACTGCAAAAATTTACGTTTCCACTTCGTAGAACGGCATGCTCGGGACGCATCTCGTGGAGACGAACGCCAGCAATCATGAGACCAAACTGCGCCGGTGAATCCTGTTGTTACACCACGCACCACTGTGCTACGACAGTTTAAGAAACCGACGCTGCGCTTTTTCCTTCGCGGGAAATCAGTACTCCTGTTTTCGAGACAGAAAACGTTGGCAGCGGTGGGATTCGAACCCACGCCTCCCAAGAGACTGGTGCCTGAAACCAGCGCCTTAGACCGCTCGGCCACGCTACCTACGCGACGCGGCGGTCACAGGAGCTGCGTTCTACCCCACGAGAACACACCGCAATGGCACAAAAACGAGAAGTAAAAATTGGCAGCGGTGGGATTCGAACCCACGCCTCCGAAGAGACTGGTGCCTTAAACCAGCGCCTTAGACCGCTCGGCCACGCTACCTACACCAGTGTTCCTGGCATTTGTAGAATGCAGTGCACGACACAGCTTCCTGATCTGCTGCGACTGGTTGCTCGAACATCGCACCTCGAACGACTGCCCTTTTCGAATAGAGATTAACTACACAGGCAGCTGCCAGCGCCCTGGTGCGGCGGCATCGCGTGTTTATAAGGAATCGGTAGTGCCACCTGCAGCCTGAGGAACATGAGCACAAAATCAGGAGGGCACCGTGATTTCAATCACTGGGTCACTATCGTCATTGCAGCGACAGCAAGGCAGAACTTTAAAAAGTGCCGTGACCCGGATTCGAGCCTGGGTTGTTGCGGTCACAACGCAATGTCCTGACCACTAGACGATCACGGCCACGGAGCCACCGCGGAATTCAACTCTCGCGACTGCAAGTGGCTGTGCACAGCAAAGCTCGGCCGACTGTGTCTCGCAACAGCTGTGTCAGACGCGGTCTCCATTATATGTATACTGGCAAACGAACGTGCCCGCGCTGATGGACACTGAGCAGAGTGGTTAGCTGCATTCAACCCCCGTGGCAATGTCTTGCAGTCCTCCAAGTCTGTTGACCGCAGGTATGTGCCCGGATAAGAGGTGGACAGATGTCGCATCTCTCTCGCCGTCACTTGTGGCCGCGAATCATATTTTACGTAGTTTTCTGCAAGCGTCAGCGGAGCGTCAGTCGAGCTAAGTCGGGACAAGTCGCATAAGAGGAGCAATAAAATGTGCATTTCCGGTGCCGGGAATCGAACCCAGGCCTCCTGGGCGAGAGCCAGGTATCCCAGCCACTAGACGACACCGGATAACGACACAAGCACTCCTCCAACAAACACGGCGAGCGCCCACCCGCTACTTGACGACAACTGCAAAAATTTACGTTTCCACTTCGTAGAACGGCATGCTCGGGACGCATCTCGTGGAGACGAACGCCAGCAATCATGAGACCAAACTGCGCCGGTGAATCCTGTTGTTACACCACGCACCACTGTGCTACGACAGTTTAAGAAACCGACGCTGCGCTTTTTCCTTCGCGGGAAATCAGTACTCCTGTTTTCGAGACAGAAAACGTTGGCAGCGGTGGGATTCGAACCCACGCCTCCCAAGAGACTGGTGCCTGAAACCAGCGCCTTAGACCGCTCGGCCACGCTACCTACGCGACGCGGCGGTCACAGGAGCTGCGTTCTACCCCACGAGAACACACCGCAATGGCACAAAAACGAGAAGTAAAAATTGGCAGCGGTGGGATTCGAACCCACGCCTCCGAAGAGACTGGTGCCTTAAACCAGCGCCTTAGACCGCTCGGCCACGCTACCTACACCAGTGTTCCTGGCATTTGTAGAATGCAGTGCACGACACAGCTTCCTGATCTGCTGCGACTGGTTGCTCGAACATCGCACCTCGAACGACTGCCCTTTTCGAATAGAGATTAACTACACAGGCAGCTGCCAGCGCCCTGGTGCGGCGGCATCGCGTGTTTATAAGGAATCGGTAGTGCCACCTGCAGCCTGAGGAACATGAGCACAAAATCAGGAGGGCACCGTGATTTCAATCACTGGGTCACTATCGTCATTGCAGCGACAGCAAGGCAGAACTTTAAAAAGTGCCGTGACCCGGATTCGAGCCTGGGTTGTTGCGGTCACAACGCAATGTCCTGACCACTAGACGATCACGGCCACGGAGCCACCGCGGAATTCAACTCTCGCGACTGCAAGTGGCTGTGCACAGCAAAGCTCGGCCGACTGTGTCTCGCAACAGCTGTGTCAGACGCGGTCTCCATTATATGTATACTGGCAAACGAACGTGCCCGCGCTGATGGACACTGAGCAGAGTGGTTAGCTGCATTCAACCCCCGTGGCAATGTCTTGCAGTCCTCCAAGTCTGTTGACCGCAGGTATGTGCCCGGATAAGAGGTGGACAGATGTCGCATCTCTCTCGCCGTCACTTGTGGCCGCGAATCATATTTTACGTAGTTTTCTGCAAGCGTCAGCGGAGCGTCAGTCGAGCTAAGTCGGGACAAGTCGCATAAGAGGAGCAATAAAATGTGCATTTCCGGTGCCGGGAATCGAACCCAGGCCTCCTGGGCGAGAGCCAGGTATCCCAGCCACTAGACGACACCGGATAACGACACAAGCACTCCTCCAACAAACACGGCGAGCGCCCCACCCGCTACTTGACGACAACTGCAAAAATTTACGTTTCCACTTCGTAGAACGGCATGCTCGGGACGCATCTCGTGGAGACGAACGCCAGCAATCATGAGACCAAACTGCGCCGGTGAATCCTGTTGTTACACCACGCACCACTGTGCTACGACAGTTTAAGAAACCGACGCTGCGCTTTTTCCTTCGCGGGAAATCAGTGCTCCTGTTTTCGAGACAGAAAACGTTGGCAGCGGTGGGATTCGAACCCACGCCTCCCAAGAGACTGGTGCCTGAAACCAGGCGCCTTAGACCGCTCGGCCACGCTACCTACGCGACGCGGCGGTCACAGGAGCTGCGTTCTACCCCACGAGAACACACCGCAATGGCACAAAAACGAGAAGTAAAAATTGGCAGCGGTGGGATTCGAACCCACGCCTCCGAAGAGACTGGTGCCTTAAACCAGCGCCTTAGACCGCTCGGCCACGCTACCTACACCAGTGTTCCTGGCATTTGTAGAATGCAGTGCACGACACAGCTTCCTGATCTGCTGCGACTGGTTGCTCGAACATCGCACCTCGAACGACTGCCCTTTTCGAATAGAGATTAACTACACAGGCAGCTGCCAGCGCCCTGGTGCGGCGGCATCGCGTGTTTATAAGGAATCGGTAGTGCCACCTGCAGCCTGAGGAACATGAGCACAAAATCAGGAGGGCACCGTGATTTCAATCACTGGGTCACTATCGTCATTGCAGCGACAGCAAGGCAGAACTTTAAAAAGTGCCGTGACCCGGATTCGAGCCTGGGTTGTTGCGGTCACAACGCAATGTCCTGACCACTAGACGATCACGGCCACGGAGCCACCGCGGAATTCAACTCTCGCGACTGCAAGTGGCTGTGCACAGCAAAGCTCGGCCGACTGTGTCTCGCAACAGCTGTGTCAGACGCGGGTCTCCATTATATGTATACTGGCAAACGAACGTGCCCGCGCTGATGGACACTGAGCAGAGTGGTTAGCTGCATTCAACCCCCGTGGCAATGTCTTGCAGTCCTCCAAGTCTGTTGACCGCAGGTATGTGCCCGGATAAGAGGTGGACAGATGTCGCATCTCTCTCGCCGTCACTTGTGGCCGCGAATCATATTTTACGTAGTTTTCTGCAAGCGTCAGCGGAGCGTCAGTCGAGCTAAGTCGGGACAAGTCGCATAAGAGGAGCAATAAAATGTGCATTTCCGGTACCGGGAATCGAACCCAGGCCTCCTGGGCGAGAGCCAGGTATCCCAGCCACTAGACGACACCGGATAACGACACAAGCACTCCTCCAACAAACACGGCGAGCGCCCACCCGCTACTTGACGACAACTGCAAAAATTTACGTTTCCACTTCGTAGAACGGCATGCTCGGGACGCATCTCGTGGAGACGAACGCCAGCAATCATGAGACCAAACTGCGCCGGTGAATCCTGTTGTTACACCACGCACCACTGTGCTACGACAGTTTAAGAAACCGACGCTGCGCTTTTTCCTTCGCGGGAAATCAGTACTCCTGTTTTCGAGACAGAAAACGTTGGCAGCGGTGGGATTCGAACCCACGCCTCCCAAGAGACTGGTGCCTGAAACCAGCGCCTTAGACCGCTCGGCCACGCTACCTACGCGACGCGGCGGTCACAGGAGCTGCGTTCTACCCCACGAGAACACACCGCAATGGCACAAAAACGAGAAGTAAAAAATTGGCAGCGGTGGGATTCGAACCCACGCCTCCGAAGAGACTGGTGCCTTAAACCAGCGCCTTAGACCGCTCGGCCACGCTACCTACACCAGTGTTCCTGGCATTTGTAGAATGCAGTGCACGACACAGCTTCCTGATCTGCTGCGACTGGTTGCTCGAACATCGCACCTCGAACGACTGCCCTTTTCGAATAGAGATTAACTACACAGGCAGCTGCCAGCGCCCTGGTGCGGCGGCATCGCGTGTTTATAAGGAATCGGTAGTGCCACCTGCAGCCTGAGGAACATGAGCACAAAATCAGGAGGGCACCGTGATTTCAATCACTGGGTCACTATCGTCATTGCAGCGACAGCAAGGCAGAACTTTAAAAAGTGCCGTGACCCGGATTCGAGCCTGGGTTGTTGCGGTCACAACGCAATGTCCTGACCACTAGACGATCACGGCCACGGAGCCACCGCGGAATTCAACTCTCGCGACTGCAAGTGGCTGTGCACAGCAAAGCTCGGCCGACTGTGTCTCGCAACAGCTGTGTCAGACGCGGTCTCCATTATATGTATACTGGCAAACGAACGTGCCCGCGCTGATGGACACTGAGCAGAGTGGTTAGCTGCATTCAACCCCCGTGGCAATGTCTTGCAGTCCTCCAAGTCTGTTGACCGCAGGTATGTGCCCGGATAAGAGGTGGACAGATGTCGCATCTCTCTCGCCGTCACTTGTGGCCGCGAATCATATTTTACGTAGTTTTCTGCAAGCGTCAGCGGAGCGTCAGTCGAGCTAAGTCGGGACAAGTCGCATAAGAGGAGCAATAAAATGTGCATTTCCGGTGCCGGGAATCGAACCCAGGGCCTCCTGGGCGAGAGCCAGGTATCCCAGCCACTAGACGACACCGGATAACGACACAAGCACTCCTCCAACAAACACGGCGAGCGCCCCACCCGCTACTTGACGACAACTGCAAAAATTTACGTTTCCACTTCGTAGAACGGCATGCTCGGGACGCATCTCGTGGAGACGAACGCCAGCAATCATGAGACCAAACTGCGCCGGTGAATCCTGTTGTTACACCACGCACCACTGTGCTACGACAGTTTAAGAAACCGACGCTGCGCTTTTTCCTTCGCGGGAAATCAGTGCTCCTGTTTTCGAGACAGAAAACGTTGGCAGCGGTGGGATTCGAACCCACGCCTCCCAAGAGGACTGGTGCCTGAAACCAGCGCCTTAGACCGCTCGGCCACGCTACCTACGCGACGCGGCGGTCACAGGAGCTGCGTTCTACCCCACGAGAACACACCGCAATGGCACAAAAACGAGAAGTAAAAATTGGCAGCGGTGGGATTCGAACCCACGCCTCCGAAGAGACTGGTGCCTTAAACCAGCGCCTTAGACCGCTCGGCCACGCTACCTACACCAGTGTTCCTGGCATTTGTAGAATGCAGTGCACGACACAGCTTCCTGATCTGCTGCGACTGGTTTGCTCGAACATCGCACCTCGAACGACTGCCCTTTTCGAATAGAGATTAACTACACAGGCAGCTGCCAGCGCCCTGGTGCGGCGGCATCGCGTGTTATAAGGAATCGGTAGTGCCACCTGCAGCCTGAGGAACATGAGCACAAAATCAGGAGGGCACCGTGATTTCAATCACTGGGTCACTATCGTCATTGCAGCGACAGCAAGGCAGAACTTTAAAAAGTGCCGTGACCCGGATTCGAGCCTGGGTTGTTGCGGTCACAACGCAATGTCCTGACCACTAGACGATCACGGCCACGGAGCCACCGCGGAATTCAACTCTCGCGACTGCAAGTGGCTGTGCACAGCAAAGCTCGGCCGACTGTGTCT
>NW_025725117.1:0-42945 GCF_021461395.2 Schistocerca americana | reverse complement strand
GCAGTGGCGCCCTCCAACAACACTCTGCCACACCCCGCACAGGCCATACGCCGGTCGGCCGCGCGCCAGCCCTCCTGCGCTGGACACCAGGGACAAGATGCGTCTTCCGCGAGTGTCGAAGGCTGCACGCGCCAAGCGGATGACAGGAGGTGCAACGAGAAGCTGCGCGTCTCACACACACGGCGGCCGCGCCCGCTAATTCGGCAGTCGCTCTGCTGGCACGTCGGATTGCGGAAGGAAGTGCTTACAATTACAATTCTGTTCGTGTTTTATGTTGTAAAGTTGTTAGCTTGTAACGATGTAATGTTAATAAATAAATTTATAAATCTCACAACAACAAAAAAAAAAAAAATACACGAAGCGCGTCCTTCCGGCTCATAAGTTTTGGAACTCAGGATTGCGTTCGCGCCAACGTGACAAATTGTCCAATAAAAAAGAATGCGGCTGCTTTCGACCGAAAAGTGTGATTTTGTGTGTGTTGGGATAAGAACCGAATGCGAATTCCGCCATGCGCCTACATCATCTGGGCCCCAACGGCCATACCATGTTGAGTACACCGGTTCTCGTCCGATCACCGAAGTTAAGCAACATCGGGCGTGGTTAGTACTTGGATGGGTGACCACCTGGGAACACCACGTGCTGTTGGCTCCCTTTCATTTACTTTTTTTTTTTTTTTATACCGCCTTCTTTCCATACCACCGTTCTGTTGTGACAAAGATTCTTGCTTAAGCATTTTAATCTACTGTAATGACCATAAGGTGCGAAATTGCAGTAAATATCTCAGTTTGAGGGAGAATGTGCTAACCAAGTTCGCCAGGAAGTCTTTGAAAACGACAAAACAGTACGAATCGGCAGATGTGTTCTGAAATACGTCAGCGCCTGTTGTTGTATAGCGGTGTACAATTCCTACTTCGATATGTAATTATACATTTATTCCTTAGTCGACTCGTCTCGTCTCGTCATCTCCTGCAGACGTTTCTTGTGCTTGCGCTGTTATATGGGCCACGACCCGAGCGGCAGCGAGCGGCAGTCGAGCAAAGTCGGGACAAGTCGGGACGGGGACAGGGACAGGAATGGTGCGAATGCACTGCAAATTACGCAAAACACCTCGTCTGAGGCGAGGCGAGGCGAGGCGAGGCGAGGCGAAGAAGCTCACATCGCCAGCAGTGGCGCCCTCCAACAACACTCTGCCACACCCCGCACAGGCCATACGCCGGTCGGCCGCGCGCCAGCCCTCCTGCGCTGGACACCAGGGACAAGATGCGTCTTCCGCGAGTGTCGAAGGCTGCACGCGCCAAGCGGATGACAGGAGGTGCAACGAGAAGCTGCGCGTCTCACACACACGGCGGCGCGCCCCGCTAATTCGGCAGTCGCTCTGCTGGCACGTCGGATTGCGGAAGGAAGTGCTTACAATTACAATTCTGTTCGTGTTTTATGTTGTAAAGTTGTTAGCTTGTAACGATGTAATGTTAATAAATAAATTTATAAATCTCACAACAACAAAAAAAAAAAAAAATACACGAAGCGCGTCCTTCCGGCTCATAAGTTTTGGAACTCAGGATTGCGTTCGCGCCAACGTGACAAATTGTCAATAAAAAAGAATGCGGCTGCTTTCGACCGAAAAGTGTGATTTTGTGTGTGTTGGGATAAGAACCGAATGCGAATTCCGCCATGCGCCTACATCATCTGGGCCCCAACGGCCATACCATGTTGAGTACACCGGTTCTCGTCCGATCACCGAAGTTAAGCAACATCGGGCGTGGTTAGTACTTGGATGGGTGACCACCTGGGAACACCACGTGCTGTTGGCTCCCTTTCATTTACTTTTTTTTTTTTTTTTATACCGCCTTCTTTCCATACCACCGTTCTGTTGTGACAAAGATTCTTGCTTAAGCATTTTAATCTACTGTAATGACCATAAGGTGCGAAATTGCAGTAAATATCTCAGTTTGAGGGAGAATGTGCTAACCAAGTTCGCCAGGAAGTCTTTGAAAACGACAAAACAGTACGAATCGGCAGATGTGTTCTGAAATACGTCAGCGCCTGTTGTTGTATAGCGGTGTACAATTCCTACTTCGATATGTAATTATACATTTATTCCTTAGTCGACTCGTCTCGTCTCGTCATCTCCTGCAGACGTTTCTTGTGCTTGCGCTGTTATATGGGCCACGACCCGAGCGGCAGCGAGCGGCAGTCGAGCAAAGTCGGGACAAGTCGGGACGGGGACAGGGACAGGAATGGTGCGAATGCACTGCAAATTACGCAAACACCTCGTCTGAGGCGAGGCGAGGCGAGGCGAGGCGAGGCGAAGAAGCTCACATCGCCAGCAGTGGCGCCCTCCAACAACACTCTGCCACACCCCGCACAGGCCATACGCCGGTCGGCCGCGCGCCAGCCCTCCTGCGCTGGACACCAGGGACAAGATGCGTCTTCCGCGAGTGTCGAAGGCTGCACGCGCCAAGCGGATGACAGGAGGTGCAACGAGAAGCTGCGCGTCTCACACACACGGCGGCGCGCCCGCTAATTCGGCAGTCGCTCTGCTGGCACGTCGGATTGCGGAAGGAAGTGCTTACAATTACAATTCTGTTCGTGTTTTATGTTGTAAAGTTGTTAGCTTGTAACGATGTAATGTTAATAAATAAATTTATAAATCTCACAACAACAAAAAAAAAAAAAAATACACGAAGCGCGTCCTTCCGGCTCATAAGTTTTGGAACTCAGGATTGCGTTCGCGCCAACGTGACAAATTGTCAATAAAAAAGAATGCGGCTGCTTTCGACCGAAAAGTGTGATTTTGTGTGTGTTGGGATAAGAACCGAATGCGAATTCCGCCATGCGCCTACATCATCTGGGCCCCAACGGCCATACCATGTTGAGTACACCGGTTCTCGTCCGATCACCGAAGTTAAGCAACATCGGGCGTGGTTAGTACTTGGATGGGTGACCACCTGGGAACACCACGTGCTGTTGGCTCCCTTTCATTTACTTTTTTTTTTTTTTTATACCGCCTTCTTTCCATACCACCGTTCTGTTGTGACAAAGATTCTTGCTTAAGCATTTTAATCTACTGTAATGACCATAAGGTGCGAAATTGCAGTAAATATCTCAGTTTGAGGGAGAATGTGCTAACCAAGTTCGCCAGGAAGTCTTTGAAAACGACAAAACAGTACGAATCGGCAGATGTGTTCTGAAATACGTCAGCGCCTGTTGTTGTATAGCGGTGTACAATTCCTACTTCGATATGTAATTATACATTTATTCCTTAGTCGACTCGTCTCGTCTCGTCATCTCCTGCAGACGTTTCTTGTGCTTGCGCTGTTATATGGGCCACGACCCGAGCGGCAGCGAGCGGCAGTCGAGCAAAGTCGGGACAAGTCGGGACGGGGACAGGGACAGGAATGGTGCGAATGCACTGCAAATTACGCAAACACCTCGTCTGAGGCGAGGCGAGGCGAGGCGAGGCGAGGCGAAGAAGCTCACATCGCCAGCAGTGGCGCCCCTCCAACAACACTCTGCCACACCCCGCACAGGCCATACGCCGGTCGGCCCGCGCGCCAGCCCTCCTGCGCTGGACACCAGGGACAAGATGCGTCTTCCGCGAGTGTCGAAGGCTGCACGCGCCAAGCGGATGACAGGAGGTGCAACGAGAAGCTGCGCGTCTCACACACACGGCGGCGCGCCCGCTAATTCGGCAGTCGCTCTGCTGGCACGTCGGATTGCGGAAGGAAGTGCTTACAATTACAATTCTGTTCGTGTTTTATGTTGTAAAGTTGTTAGCTTGTAACGATGTAATGTTAATAAATAAATTTATAAATCTCACAACAACAAAAAAAAAAAAATACACGAAGCGCGTCCTTCCGGCTCATAAGTTTTGGAACTCAGGATTGCGTTCGCGCCAACGTGACAAATTGTCAATAAAAAAGAATGCGGCTGCTTTCGACCGAAAAGTGTGATTTTGTGTGTGTTGGGATAAGAACCGAATGCGAATTCCGCCATGCGCCTACATCATCTGGGCCCCAACGGCCATACCATGTTGAGTACACCGGTTCTCGTCCGATCACCGAAGTTAAGCAACATCGGGCGTGGTTAGTACTTGGATGGGTGACCACCTGGGAACACCACGTGCTGTTGGCTCCCTTTCATTTACTTTTTTTTTTTTTTTTATACCGCCTTCTTTCCATACCACCGTTCTGTTGTGACAAAGATTCTTGCTTAAGCATTTTAATCTACTGTAATGACCATAAGGTGCGAAATTGCAGTAAATATCTCAGTTTGAGGGAGAATGTGCTAACCAAGTTCGCCAGGAAGTCTTTGAAAACGACAAAACAGTACGAATCGGCAGATGTGTTCTGAAATACGTCAGCGCCTGTTGTTGTATAGCGGTGTACAATTCCTACTTCGATATGTAATTATACATTTATTCCTTAGTCGACTCGTCTCGTCTCGTCATCTCCTGCAGACGTTTCTTGTGCTTGCGCTGTTATATGGGCCACGACCCGAGCGGCAGCGAGCGGCAGTCGAGCAAAGTCGGGACAAGTCGGGACGGGGACAGGGACAGGAATGGTGCGAATGCACTGCAAATTACGCAAACACCTCGTCTGAGGCGAGGCGAGGCGAGGCGAGGCGAGGCGAAGAAGCTCACATCGCCAGCAGTGGCGCCCTCCAACAACACTCTGCCACACCCCGCACAGGCCATACGCCGGTCGGCCGCGCGCCAGCCCTCCTGCGCTGGACACCAGGGACAAGATGCGTCTTCCGCGAGTGTCGAAGGCTGCACGCGCCAAGCGGATGACAGGAGGTGCAACGAGAAGCTGCGCGTCTCACACACACGGCGGCGCGCCCGCTAATTCGGCAGTCGCTCTGCTGGCACGTCGGATTGCGGAAGGAAGTGCTTACAATTACAATTCTGTTCGTGTTTTATGTTGTAAAGTTGTTAGCTTGTAACGATGTAATGTTAATAAATAAATTTATAAATCTCACAACAACAAAAAAAAAAAAATACACGAAGCGCGTCCTTCCGGCTCATAAGTTTTGGAACTCAGGATTGCGTTCGCGCCAACGTGACAAATTGTCAATAAAAAAGAATGCGGCTGCTTTCGACCGAAAAGTGTGATTTTGTGTGTGTTGGGATAAGAACCGAATGCGAATTCCGCCATGCGCCTACATCATCTGGGCCCCAACGGCCATACCATGTTGAGTACACCGGTTCTCGTCCGATCACCGAAGTTAAGCAACATCGGGCGTGGTTAGTACTTGGATGGGTGACCACCTGGGAACACCACGTGCTGTTGGCTCCCTTTCATTTACTTTTTTTTTTTTTTTATACCGCCTTCTTTCCATACCACCGTTCTGTTGTGACAAAGATTCTTGCTTAAGCATTTTAATCTACTGTAATGACCATAAGGTGCGAAATTGCAGTAAATATCTCAGTTTGAGGGAGAATGTGCTAACCAAGTTCGCCAGGAAGTCTTTGAAAACGACAAAACAGTACGAATCGGCAGATGTGTTCTGAAATACGTCAGCGCCTGTTGTTGTATAGCGGTGTACAATTCCTACTTCGATATGTAATTATACATTTATTCCTTAGTCGACTCGTCTCGTCTCGTCATCTCCTGCAGACGTTTCTTGTGCTTGCGCTGTTATATGGGCCACGACCCGAGCGGCAGCGAGCGGCAGTCGAGCAAAGTCGGGACAAGTCGGGACGGGGACAGGGACAGGAATGGTGCGAATGCACTGCAAATTACGCAAACACCTCGTCTGAGGCGAGGCGAGGCGAGGCGAGGCGAGGCGAAGAAGCTCACATCGCCAGCAGTGGCGCCCTCCAACAACACTCTGCCACACCCCGCACAGGCCATACGCCGGTCGGCCGCGCGCCAGCCCTCCTGCGCTGGACACCAGGGACAAGATGCGTCTTCCGCGAGTGTCGAAGGCTGCACGCGCCAAGCGGATGACAGGAGGTGCAACGAGAAGCTGCGCGTCTCACACACACGGCGGCGCGCCCGCTAATTCGGCAGTCGCTCTGCTGGCACGTCGGATTGCGGAAGGAAGTGCTTACAATTACAATTCTGTTCGTGTTTTATGTTGTAAAGTTGTTAGCTTGTAACGATGTAATGTTAATAAATAAATTTATAAATCTCACAACAACAAAAAAAAAAAAATACACGAAGCGCGTCCTTCCGGCTCATAAGTTTTGGAACTCAGGATTGCGTTCGCGCCAACGTGACAAATTGTCAATAAAAAAGAATGCGGCTGCTTTCGACCGAAAAGTGTGATTTTGTGTGTGTTGGGATAAGAACCGAATGCGAATTCCGCCATGCGCCTACATCATCTGGGCCCCAACGGCCATACCATGTTGAGTACACCGGTTCTCGTCCGATCACCGAAGTTAAGCAACATCGGGCGTGGTTAGTACTTGGATGGGTGACCACCTGGGAACACCACGTGCTGTTGGCTCCCTTTCATTTACTTTTTTTTTTTTTTTATACCGCCTTCTTTCCATACCACCGTTCTGTTGTGACAAAGATTCTTGCTTAAGCATTTTAATCTACTGTAATGACCATAAGGTGCGAAATTGCAGTAAATATCTCAGTTTGAGGGAGAATGTGCTAACCAAGTTCGCCAGGAAGTCTTTGAAAACGACAAAACAGTACGAATCGGCAGATGTGTTCTGAAATACGTCAGCGCCTGTTGTTGTATAGCGGTGTACAATTCCTACTTCGATATGTAATTATACATTTATTCCTTAGTCGACTCGTCTCGTCTCGTCATCTCCTGCAGACGTTTCTTGTGCTTGCGCTGTTATATGGGCCACGACCCGAGCGGCAGCGAGCGGCAGTCGAGCAAAGTCGGGACAAGTCGGGACGGGGACAGGGACAGGAATGGTGCGAATGCACTGCAAATTACGCAAACACCTCGTCTGAGGCGAGGCGAGGCGAGGCGAGGCGAGGCGAAGAAGCTCACATCGCCAGCAGTGGCGCCCTCCAACAACACTCTGCCACACCCCGCACAGGCCATACGCCGGTCGGCCGCGCGCCAGCCCTCCTGCGCTGGACACCAGGGACAAGATGCGTCTTCCGCGAGTGTCGAAGGCTGCACGCGCCAAGCGGATGACAGGAGGTGCAACGAGAAGCTGCGCGTCTCACACACACGGCGGCGCGCCCGCTAATTCGGCAGTCGCTCTGCTGGCACGTCGGATTGCGGAAGGAAGTGCTTACAATTACAATTCTGTTCGTGTTTTATGTTGTAAAGTTGTTAGCTTGTAACGATGTAATGTTAATAAATAAATTTATAAATCTCACAACAACAAAAAAAAAAAAATACACGAAGCGCGTCCTTCCGGCTCATAAGTTTTGGAACTCAGGATTGCGTTCGCGCCAACGTGACAAATTGTCAATAAAAAAGAATGCGGCTGCTTTCGACCGAAAAGTGTGATTTTGTGTGTGTTGGGATAAGAACCGAATGCGAATTCCGCCATGCGCCTACATCATCTGGGCCCCAACGGCCATACCATGTTGAGTACACCGGTTCTCGTCCGATCACCGAAGTTAAGCAACATCGGGCGTGGTTAGTACTTGGATGGGTGACCACCTGGGAACACCACGTGCTGTTGGCTCCCTTTCATTTACTTTTTTTTTTTTTTTTATACCGCCTTCTTTCCATACCACCGTTCTGTTGTGACAAAGATTCTTGCTTAAGCATTTTAATCTACTGTAATGACCATAAGGTGCGAAATTGCAGTAAATATCTCAGTTTGAGGGAGAATGTGCTAACCAAGTTCGCCAGGAAGTCTTTGAAAACGACAAAACAGTACGAATCGGCAGATGTGTTCTGAAATACGTCAGCGCCTGTTGTTGTATAGCGGTGTACAATTCCTACTTCGATATGTAATTATACATTTATTCCTTAGTCGACTCGTCTCGTCTCGTCATCTCCTGCAGACGTTTCTTGTGCTTGCGCTGTTATATGGGCCACGACCCGAGCGGCAGCGAGCGGCAGTCGAGCAAAGTCGGGACAAGTCGGGACGGGGACAGGGACAGGAATGGTGCGAATGCACTGCAAATTACGCAAACACCTCGTCTGAGGCGAGGCGAGGCGAGGCGAGGCGAGGCGAAGAAGCTCACATCGCCAGCAGTGGCGCCCTCCAACAACACTCTGCCACACCCCGCACAGGCCATACGCCGGTCGGCCGCGCGCCAGCCCTCCTGCGCTGGACACCAGGGACAAGATGCGTCTTCCGCGAGTGTCGAAGGCTGCACGCGCCAAGCGGATGACAGGAGGTGCAACGAGAAGCTGCGCGTCTCACACACACGGCGGCGCGCCCGCTAATTCGGCAGTCGCTCTGCTGGCACGTCGGATTGCGGAAGGAAGTGCTTACAATTACAATTCTGTTCGTGTTTTATGTTGTAAAGTTGTTAGCTTGTAACGATGTAATGTTAATAAATAAATTTATAAATCTCACAACAACAAAAAAAAAAAAAATACACGAAGCGCGTCCTTCCGGCTCATAAGTTTTGGAACTCAGGATTGCGTTCGCGCCAACGTGACAAATTGTCAATAAAAAAGAATGCGGCTGCTTTCGACCGAAAAGTGTGATTTTGTGTGTGTTGGGATAAGAACCGAATGCGAATTCCGCCATGCGCCTACATCATCTGGGCCCCAACGGCCATACCATGTTGAGTACACCGGTTCTCGTCCGATCACCGAAGTTAAGCAACATCGGGCGTGGTTAGTACTTGGATGGGTGACCACCTGGGAACACCACGTGCTGTTGGCTCCCTTTCATTTACTTTTTTTTTTTTTTTATACCGCCTTCTTTCCATACCACCGTTCTGTTGTGACAAAGATTCTTGCTTAAGCATTTTAATCTACTGTAATGACCATAAGGTGCGAAATTGCAGTAAATATCTCAGTTTGAGGGAGAATGTGCTAACCAAGTTCGCCAGGAAGTCTTTGAAAACGACAAAACAGTACGAATCGGCAGATGTGTTCTGAAATACGTCAGCGCCTGTTGTTGTATAGCGGTGTACAATTCCTACTTCGATATGTAATTATACATTTATTCCTTAGTCGACTCGTCTCGTCTCGTCATCTCCTGCAGACGTTTCTTGTGCTTGCGCTGTTATATGGGCCACGACCCGAGCGGCAGCGAGCGGCAGTCGAGCAAAGTCGGGACAAGTCGGGACGGGGACAGGGACAGGAATGGTGCGAATGCACTGCAAATTACGCAAACACCTCGTCTGAGGCGAGGCGAGGCGAGGCGAGGCGAGGCGAAGAAGCTCACATCGCCAGCAGTGGCGCCCTCCAACAACACTCTGCCACACCCCGCACAGGCCATACGCCGGTCGGCCGCGCGCCAGCCCTCCTGCGCTGGACACCAGGGACAAGATGCGTCTTCCGCGAGTGTCGAAGGCTGCACGCGCCAAGCGGATGACAGGAGGTGCAACGAGAAGCTGCGCGTCTCACACACACGGCGGCGCGCCCGCTAATTCGGCAGTCGCTCTGCTGGCACGTCGGATTGCGGAAGGAAGTGCTTACAATTACAATTCTGTTCGTGTTTTATGTTGTAAAGTTGTTAGCTTGTAACGATGTAATGTTAATAAATAAATTTATAAATCTCACAACAACAAAAAAAAAAAAATACACGAAGCGCGTCCTTCCGGCTCATAAGTTTTGGAACTCAGGATTGCGTTCGCGCCAACGTGACAAATTGTCAATAAAAAAGAATGCGGCTGCTTTCGACCGAAAAGTGTGATTTTGTGTGTGTTGGGATAAGAACCGAATGCGAATTCCGCCATGCGCCTACATCATCTGGGCCCCAACGGCCATACCATGTTGAGTACACCGGTTCTCGTCCGATCACCGAAGTTAAGCAACATCGGGCGTGGTTAGTACTTGGATGGGTGACCACCTGGGAACACCACGTGCTGTTGGCTCCCTTTCATTTACTTTTTTTTTTTTTTTATACCGCCTTCTTTCCATACCACCGTTCTGTTGTGACAAAGATTCTTGCTTAAGCATTTTAATCTACTGTAATGACCATAAGGTGCGAAATTGCAGTAAATATCTCAGTTTGAGGGAGAATGTGCTAACCAAGTTCGCCAGGAAGTCTTTGAAAACGACAAAACAGTACGAATCGGCAGATGTGTTCTGAAATACGTCAGCGCCTGTTGTTGTATAGCGGTGTACAATTCCTACTTCGATATGTAATTATACATTTATTCCTTAGTCGACTCGTCTCGTCTCGTCATCTCCTGCAGACGTTTCTTGTGCTTGCGCTGTTATATGGGCCACGACCCGAGCGGCAGCGAGCGGCAGTCGAGCAAAGTCGGGACAAGTCGGGACGGGGACAGGGACAGGAATGGTGCGAATGCACTGCAAATTACGCAAACACCTCGTCTGAGGCGAGGCGAGGCGAGGCGAGGCGAGGCGAAGAAGCTCACATCGCCAGCAGTGGCGCCCTCCAACAACACTCTGCCACACCCCGCACAGGCCATACGCCGGTCGGCCGCGCGCCAGCCCTCCTGCGCTGGACACCAGGGACAAGATGCGTCTTCCGCGAGTGTCGAAGGCTGCACGCGCCAAGCGGATGACAGGAGGTGCAACGAGAAGCTGCGCGTCTCACACACACGGCGGCGCGCCCGCTAATTCGGCAGTCGCTCTGCTGGCACGTCGGATTGCGGAAGGAAGTGCTTACAATTACAATTCTGTTCGTGTTTTATGTTGTAAAGTTGTTAGCTTGTAACGATGTAATGTTAATAAATAAATTTATAAATCTCACAACAACAAAAAAAAAAAAATACACGAAGCGCGTCCTTCCGGCTCATAAGTTTTGGAACTCAGGATTGCGTTCGCGCCAACGTGACAAATTGTCAATAAAAAAGAATGCGGCTGCTTTCGACCGAAAAGTGTGATTTTGTGTGTGTTGGGATAAGAACCGAATGCGAATTCCGCCATGCGCCTACATCATCTGGGCCCCAACGGCCATACCATGTTGAGTACACCGGTTCTCGTCCGATCACCGAAGTTAAGCAACATCGGGCGTGGTTAGTACTTGGATGGGTGACCACCTGGGAACACCACGTGCTGTTGGCTCCCTTTCATTTACTTTTTTTTTTTTTTTTATACCGCCTTCTTTCCATACCACCGTTCTGTTGTGACAAAGATTCTTGCTTAAGCATTTTAATCTACTGTAATGACCATAAGGTGCGAAATTGCAGTAAATATCTCAGTTTGAGGGAGAATGTGCTAACCAAGTTCGCCAGGAAGTCTTTGAAAACGACAAAACAGTACGAATCGGCAGATGTGTTCTGAAATACGTCAGCGCCTGTTGTTGTATAGCGGTGTACAATTCCTACTTCGATATGTAATTATACATTTATTCCTTAGTCGACTCGTCTCGTCTCGTCATCTCCTGCAGACGTTTCTTGTGCTTGCGCTGTTATATGGGCCACGACCCGAGCGGCAGCGAGCGGCAGTCGAGCAAAGTCGGGACAAGTCGGGACGGGGACAGGGACAGGAATGGTGCGAATGCACTGCAAATTACGCAAACACCTCGTCTGAGGCGAGGCGAGGCGAGGCGAGGCGAGGCGAAGAAGCTCACATCGCCAGCAGTGGCGCCCTCCAACAACACTCTGCCACACCCCGCACAGGCCATACGCCGGTCGGCCGCGCGCCAGCCCTCCTGCGCTGGACACCAGGGACAAGATGCGTCTTCCGCGAGTGTCGAAGGCTGCACGCGCCAAGCGGATGACAGGAGGTGCAACGAGAAGCTGCGCGTCTCACACACACGGCGGCGCGCCCGCTAATTCGGCAGTCGCTCTGCTGGCACGTCGGATTGCGGAAGGAAGTGCTTACAATTACAATTCTGTTCGTGTTTTATGTTGTAAAGTTGTTAGCTTGTAACGATGTAATGTTAATAAATAAATTTATAAATCTCACAACAACAAAAAAAAAAAAAATACACGAAGCGCGTCCTTCCGGCTCATAAGTTTTGGAACTCAGGATTGCGTTCGCGCCAACGTGACAAATTGTCAATAAAAAAGAATGCGGCTGCTTTCGACCGAAAAGTGTGATTTTGTGTGTGTTGGGATAAGAACCGAATGCGAATTCCGCCATGCGCCTACATCATCTGGGCCCCAACGGCCATACCATGTTGAGTACACCGGTTCTCGTCCGATCACCGAAGTTAAGCAACATCGGGCGTGGTTAGTACTTGGATGGGTGACCACCTGGGAACACCACGTGCTGTTGGCTCCCTTTCATTTACTTTTTTTTTTTTTTTATACCGCCTTCTTTCCATACCACCGTTCTGTTGTGACAAAGATTCTTGCTTAAGCATTTTAATCTACTGTAATGACCATAAGGTGCGAAATTGCAGTAAATATCTCAGTTTGAGGGAGAATGTGCTAACCAAGTTCGCCAGGAAGTCTTTGAAAACGACAAAACAGTACGAATCGGCAGATGTGTTCTGAAATACGTCAGCGCCTGTTGTTGTATAGCGGTGTACAATTCCTACTTCGATATGTAATTATACATTTATTCCTTAGTCGACTCGTCTCGTCTCGTCATCTCCTGCAGACGTTTCTTGTGCTTGCGCTGTTATATGGGCCACGACCCGAGCGGCAGCGAGCGGCAGTCGAGCAAAGTCGGGACAAGTCGGGACGGGGACAGGGACAGGAATGGTGCGAATGCACTGCAAATTACGCAAACACCTCGTCTGAGGCGAGGCGAGGCGAGGCGAGGCGAGGCGAAGAAGCTCACATCGCCAGCAGTGGCGCCCTCCAACAACACTCTGCCACACCCCGCACAGGCCATACGCCGGTCGGCCGCGCGCCAGCCCTCCTGCGCTGGACACCAGGGACAAGATGCGTCTTCCGCGAGTGTCGAAGGCTGCACGCGCCAAGCGGATGACAGGAGGTGCAACGAGAAGCTGCGCGTCTCACACACACGGCGGCGCGCCCGCTAATTCGGCAGTCGCTCTGCTGGCACGTCGGATTGCGGAAGGAAGTGCTTACAATTACAATTCTGTTCGTGTTTTATGTTGTAAAGTTGTTAGCTTGTAACGATGTAATGTTAATAAATAAATTTATAAATCTCACAACAACAAAAAAAAAAAAATACACGAAGCGCGTCCTTCCGGCTCATAAGTTTTGGAACTCAGGATTGCGTTCGCGCCAACGTGACAAATTGTCAATAAAAAAGAATGCGGCTGCTTTCGACCGAAAAGTGTGATTTTGTGTGTGTTGGGATAAGAACCGAATGCGAATTCCGCCATGCGCCTACATCATCTGGGCCCCAACGGCCATACCATGTTGAGTACACCGGTTCTCGTCCGATCACCGAAGTTAAGCAACATCGGGCGTGGTTAGTACTTGGATGGGTGACCACCTGGGAACACCACGTGCTGTTGGCTCCCTTTCATTTACTTTTTTTTTTTTTTTATACCGCCTTCTTTCCATACCACCGTTCTGTTGTGACAAAGATTCTTGCTTAAGCATTTTAATCTACTGTAATGACCATAAGGTGCGAAATTGCAGTAAATATCTCAGTTTGAGGGAGAATGTGCTAACCAAGTTCGCCAGGAAGTCTTTGAAAACGACAAAACAGTACGAATCGGCAGATGTGTTCTGAAATACGTCAGCGCCTGTTGTTGTATAGCGGTGTACAATTCCTACTTCGATATGTAATTATACATTTATTCCTTAGTCGACTCGTCTCGTCTCGTCATCTCCTGCAGACGTTTCTTGTGCTTGCGCTGTTATATGGGCCACGACCCGAGCGGCAGCGAGCGGCAGTCGAGCAAAGTCGGGACAAGTCGGGACGGGGACAGGGACAGGAATGGTGCGAATGCACTGCAAATTACGCAAACACCTCGTCTGAGGCGAGGCGAGGCGAGGCGAGGCGAGGCGAAGAAGCTCACATCGCCAGCAGTGGCGCCCTCCAACAACACTCTGCCACACCCCGCACAGGCCATACGCCGGTCGGCCGCGCGCCAGCCCTCCTGCGCTGGACACCAGGGACAAGATGCGTCTTCCGCGAGTGTCGAAGGCTGCACGCGCCAAGCGGATGACAGGAGGTGCAACGAGAAGCTGCGCGTCTCACACACACGGCGGCGCGCCCGCTAATTCGGCAGTCGCTCTGCTGGCACGTCGGATTGCGGAAGGAAGTGCTTACAATTACAATTCTGTTCGTGTTTTATGTTGTAAAGTTGTTAGCTTGTAACGATGTAATGTTAATAAATAAATTTATAAATCTCACAACAACAAAAAAAAAAAAATACACGAAGCGCGTCCTTCCGGCTCATAAGTTTTGGAACTCAGGATTGCGTTCGCGCCAACGTGACAAATTGTCAATAAAAAAGAATGCGGCTGCTTTCGACCGAAAAGTGTGATTTTGTGTGTGTTGGGATAAGAACCGAATGCGAATTCCGCCATGCGCCTACATCATCTGGGCCCCAACGGCCATACCATGTTGAGTACACCGGTTCTCGTCCGATCACCGAAGTTAAGCAACATCGGGCGTGGTTAGTACTTGGATGGGTGACCACCTGGGAACACCACGTGCTGTTGGCTCCCTTTCATTTACTTTTTTTTTTTTTTTATACCGCCTTCTTTCCATACCACCGTTCTGTTGTGACAAAGATTCTTGCTTAAGCATTTTAATCTACTGTAATGACCATAAGGTGCGAAATTGCAGTAAATATCTCAGTTTGAGGGAGAATGTGCTAACCAAGTTCGCCAGGAAGTCTTTGAAAACGACAAAACAGTACGAATCGGCAGATGTGTTCTGAAATACGTCAGCGCCTGTTGTTGTATAGCGGTGTACAATTCCTACTTCGATATGTAATTATACATTTATTCCTTAGTCGACTCGTCTCGTCTCGTCATCTCCTGCAGACGTTTCTTGTGCTTGCGCTGTTATATGGGCCACGACCCGAGCGGCAGCGAGCGGCAGTCGAGCAAAGTCGGGACAAGTCGGGACGGGGACAGGGACAGGAATGGTGCGAATGCACTGCAAATTACGCAAACACCTCGTCTGAGGCGAGGCGAGGCGAGGCGAGGCGAGGCGAAGAAGCTCACATCGCCAGCAGTGGCGCCCTCCAACAACACTCTGCCACACCCCGCACAGGCCATACGCCGGTCGGCCGCGCGCCAGCCCTCCTGCGCTGGACACCAGGGACAAGATGCGTCTTCCGCGAGTGTCGAAGGCTGCACGCGCCAAGCGGATGACAGGAGGTGCAACGAGAAGCTGCGCGTCTCACACACACGGCGGCGCGCCCGCTAATTCGGCAGTCGCTCTGCTGGCACGTCGGATTGCGGAAGGAAGTGCTTACAATTACAATTCTGTTCGTGTTTTATGTTGTAAAGTTGTTAGCTTGTAACGATGTAATGTTAATAAATAAATTTATAAATCTCACAACAACAAAAAAAAAAAAAATACACGAAGCGCGTCCTTCCGGCTCATAAGTTTTGGAACTCAGGATTGCGTTCGCGCCAACGTGACAAATTGTCAATAAAAAAGAATGCGGCTGCTTTCGACCGAAAAGTGTGATTTTGTGTGTGTTGGGATAAGAACCGAATGCGAATTCCGCCATGCGCCTACATCATCTGGGCCCCAACGGCCATACCATGTTGAGTACACCGGTTCTCGTCCGATCACCGAAGTTAAGCAACATCGGGCGTGGTTAGTACTTGGATGGGTGACCACCTGGGAACACCACGTGCTGTTGGCTCCCTTTCATTTACTTTTTTTTTTTTTTTATACCGCCTTCTTTCCATACCACCGTTCTGTTGTGACAAAGATTCTTGCTTAAGCATTTTAATCTACTGTAATGACCATAAGGTGCGAAATTGCAGTAAATATCTCAGTTTGAGGGAGAATGTGCTAACCAAGTTCGCCAGGAAGTCTTTGAAAACGACAAAACAGTACGAATCGGCAGATGTGTTCTGAAATACGTCAGCGCCTGTTGTTGTATAGCGGTGTACAATTCCTACTTCGATATGTAATTATACATTTATTCCTTAGTCGACTCGTCTCGTCTCGTCATCTCCTGCAGACGTTTCTTGTGCTTGCGCTGTTATATGGGCCACGACCCGAGCGGCAGCGAGCGGCAGTCGAGCAAAGTCGGGACAAGTCGGGACGGGGACAGGGACAGGAATGGTGCGAATGCACTGCAAATTACGCAAACACCTCGTCTGAGGCGAGGCGAGGCGAGGCGAGGCGAGGCGAAGAAGCTCACATCGCCAGCAGTGGCGCCCTCCAACAACACTCTGCCACACCCCGCACAGGCCATACGCCGGTCGGCCGCGCGCCAGCCAACACCTCGGTGCCTGGCGTGCTGTGTTTACCTCGTGCGACTGGGCCGGCGGCACCTCGCGTGTCGTCTGCTCCCTCTTCCTTGTTGCTTTCTTTCTTTCTACTGAACTGTAAGTAATGGATATCGTTTACGATGAAAGTGAAGAGCGACAGAATAATATTCAGTGCGAGTTTGATCGTTCCGTAGAAAAACCTTCGGCTTTCGAGATCCATCGTTGGTTACTTGAGGACTTGATGTTGTCTACTACTGATGTGCTCGGTATTCAGTTCGATACGTTTTTAAATTCTGTGTTCTTGAAACTGAAATCTCCCGATCTGTGTGATGCTGTTGTCTCTGTTAATGACGGTGTTCGTAGATTTCGACACCTTAACGGAAATATTAGTAATGTCACTGTGTCTCATGCTGGTTTTGGTCTTCGACAAATCCGCATATTTAACCTCCCGTTTGAAATTCGCAACGACACTATTTCTCGTCACTTGCGGCCTTATGGCACTGTTCTATCTGTAGTGAAAGAGAAATGGTCGTCTGCGTACATATTTCAAGTCGAGAACGGTGTGCGCAGTGTTAAGATGGTGGTCAGGCAGCATATTCCGTCTTTTATTTTGGTAAACGGCCACCGTGCGTTTGTCACGTACAGTGGCCAGCCACAGACTTGTTCATTTTGTAACGGCGTCGGACATTATCGGCAGGATTGTCCGAAGCGCAAACGGCCTGTTCAGCTACCACTTGAGGCCACTTTGCAAGGAGCTAGTTTTGCTTCCGTCGCCGCTACGGTCTTGGGTTCCGCCCCCCCCGCGCCCGCGCGGCGTGCGGCAGATGTTAATCTTGCTGCCGCCGCGGAAGCGATGGATGTGTCTGCTGATGCTACTGTCTCTGATGTTGCGACTACCGGCCAGGAATCTTTGTCCGCGGCTTCGGAAAACGTGCCTGCTGCTCTTCAACCGGTTGTGGGTGCTGTTGTGTCGGAGGCTGTCTCTGACTCCGTGCCGCAATCGGTAACCGATGTTGTTCCGTGCCCTATTTCGGACCCTGTTGCACCTATTGTGTCGCAGTTGGCACCCTCTCCTTCTGTGCCTGCACCCGTCGTTGTACCCTCTGATGTTTCTGGGCCTAATCCTGTTGCGGAATCACGCCATGTTTTTGTGGAACCGAAACCGCAACGGGATGAAGCTCGTTCTCGGAGTTCCAGTAGGCAACGCTTCCGCAGTGTCAGTAGCTCCCCTTCTTACGACGGGGGTTACACGCGGCGTGACCGTAGTCCGTCCCCGGTAGGGCGCTCCCCCGCCTCTTCTTGGGCGTCGCAACGCCGTGCCGCGCGGCGCGACCTCGACGTGGAGCTCCGGCCGCCTCAGGCTTCCGGCTCCGGGCGTCAGCCGCCGCGCAAACAGCAACAACAACAGTCGCCGCGGGCCTCCTCTCGCCACGCGCAGTCAGCTGATCTGAGCGATGCGGCGCAGCAACGTGACGTTGCTGTTCGCCATCTGCGGACTGTGTTAAGTCAACCAGCCTCTGTAGACGTGCCTGTTTTAGCGCCCGACACTGTCTCGGCTGTGACTGCGGCACCTATGTCGACGAAACGGAAGGCTGAGGATGTCCACCGACGTCGCGCTGGTCCTTCTATCCACGACCGCGTGTCGGTGCCTGCCTCCGACGTGCAGATGCCCGTCAGGGATCCTGTGTCGGTCGCTTCTGCCGTGCCAGCTACTGCCACCCTGCCACCCCTCTCCCCCTTCGAGCCTTCGGAGTGGGCGGAGGATGTTGTGGAGGGTGCGGAGACATAGTGTGTGTCCTGTGTGCCCCCTCCTCTGTCGTGCACCTGCACATTCCGTGTTTTCTGTGTGTTTTTACTTTTGTGTGTCTTTTAACTGTGTGAGTCTATGACTTACGATTTTAGCCAGTGGAATGTTGTCACTATTAATCTTAACAAGTTGTGCCACCCGTGCAAATTACTGGCTTTTAAGGCTTTTTTACGTGATCACCACTGCCATGTTGTCTTTTTACAAGAGGTGACGCGCGATGCACTTGTCTTTTTACACGATTTTAGTGACTTTATTGTTGTTGACAATGTTTTACCGGACTCCAATGCAGGAACTGCCATTTTAGTCCGTTCTGACCTTGCTATTTCCGACGTTGCTATTTTACCCAATGGTCGTGCTGTTAGTTGCACTATACTGGGCGTTGTCTTTGTTAACGTTTATGCCCCGTCTGGGAACGATAAGCCGGCGAGGGCTGTTTTTTATGGGCAGGAATTGTGTGCACTGCTACACCGGAATGTGGATGCTTTAGTTGTCGGCGGCGATTTTAATTGCGTTTTCGATGTTGTCGATCAGGTGCCTCGTCCTAACATTTGTCGCGAGCTCGGCGACTTGATTCGCAGTTTTCGGCTCGTTGATACGTGGCGTGTTTTAAACCCTGATGTTACCCACTATACTCATTTTTATCCCACGGGGCACAGCCGCCTGGACAGAATTTACATTTCTGCCTCGCTTTCTGCCCGTATTTGCCGCACGGAAATGTTTCCCGTGCTGTTTTCTGATCATTCCGGTTACCTTTGTCAGCTTTTATTGCCTCGTTTTTGTGTTCCCAGACGACAGAATCTGTGGAAATTTAATTGTGCTTTATTGACCGACGACCATTTTGTCCGGTGTTTTACCAATCTGTGGCATAAATTACTCGGGACTCGGCGAGGTGACTGTAGTGTGCTGGAGTGGTGGGTCGGGGAGGCCAAGCCAGTGATAAGGCAGTTTTTACTTGATTTTAGCCGCGAGGCGGCTCGTTGGCGTCGCGCTACGGCCCGCTTCCATCAGGCGTGTTTACAAGACCTCGCGCTGCGCGTGACGTCACAGCCTGCCTTGCTGCCCGCTTTTAAGCAATTCCAGCTTAAGCTTCTCGCTGATTTGCGTGCTGTCAGTAATGGTGTCGTCGTGCGCAGCCAGCCTGCGGGGGTTGTGGATGGCGAACCTTTGTCGCTTTACCATCTGACCAGGGAACGACGGAGGCGTGCCCGTCTGCACATCAGTACCTGGAAAAAGTGCGACGGTGGGCGGACTACTGTCCAGTCCGACATTGAGCGGGATATTTTTAATCATTTTAGTTCCCTTTTCCGTGCGCTGGATGTTGACTGTGATGCGCTGCGGGATTTTTTACAAGTTATACCTCATGTTTTAACTCGTGCGGATAGGACGCATTTAAATGCTGCTTATGTACCTGACGACCTGTACGACGCTATCCGACGAAGCCCTAAGTGTAAATCGCCTGGTCCCGACGGCATTCCTTCTGAATTTTATTTGAAGTTTTATGATCTTTTTCGTGATGTTTTTGTGGCTCTTTTAAATGAAATACGGGATGGTGCTGTTATCCCTGCTGCGTTTGAGGAGGGGGTAGTGACCTTAGTACCTAAATCGACTGCGACGCCCTGTATTGACGCTGTTCGGCCGATCACCTTACTTAACGCCGATTTTAAGATTGTGACGCGCTGTGTGGTTCAACGTCTTAAAGTTGTTTTACCGTCGGTTCTCAGTGACAGTCAATCATGTGCGGTGCCGGGTCGAAACATTTTTGACGCCGTTCTCGCATATCGCGACTGTATCGGCTTTGTTAAAAGTGCGCGCCTGCCGACTGCTGCCATCTTATTGATTGACTTCAAAAATGCTTTCGACCGCATTAGCCATGTATACCTCCGCCAGGTTCTTGTGCGGATGGGATTCGGCCTTAAGTTTACGACTGTGGTAAAGCATCTTTTACAGAATGCGACGTCACGAGTTAGTGTCAACGGCCGCTTGACGCCGGCTTTCCGTGTTGAGCGCTCGGTGCGGCAGGGGTGTCCCCTTTCGATGGCCCTTTTTTCTGTAGCCTTAGATCCGTTGCTGCGGATTATCGGCCGCGAATGCCGCGGCATTCAGGTCGGGGCGGACCGCCTCGTTTGTAAGGCATACGCCGACGACCTTGGTGTTTTCCTTGGCCATTCCGATGACGTTGACACTTTATATGGCGCACTGCAACGCTTTGAAAAAGCCACGGGTGCCATTGTCAACCCTGCTAAGACTGTTTGTTTGCCTCTTACACCCCGCGCAAGGTCCTTACAGCGGAACTGGTTCTGCGTCCGCGAACAGCAAAAAGTCCTGGGCGTGCTTTTTTCTTCTCACCCACAACGGATGGAGGCGCTTAATTGGCGGTCCACGCTGCACAAGGTGCGTGCCGTTGCCAAGATCTATGCGGCTCGCACGTTGGCGCTTCGTGATAAGGTGGCCTTGATCAATACTACCATTCTGGCCAGGGCGTGGTATCTCGCACAGGTCCTTCCATTGCCTCGGCAATTGGAACGTGCCCTCAAGCAGGCGGTGTATTGGTTTTTATGGCGAGGTGACATTTTTAAAGTCTCGTATGCCACTTGTACTCTCAGCCCGACAGATGGTGGTTTGGGTCTAGTAGATCTACGCGCGAAGTGCTCTGCTCTGTTTTGGAAACGGACCACTGTTGTTATGGAAAAGGCCCCGAACGGTACCACTGCGGCGGTCTTCAATCTGTATCGTCCTCCATCTGCGGCGGCGCCGGTGAATGTCTCGCACATTCCCTTTTTTCTTAATTATGTGCGTCGCTACTATATGGAAAACAGCTACTTGGAGCTCTGTGACGTTCCCAGCCTTCGAGTCAGCGACGTCGCTTCTGCTTTCCGTGGGTCTACTGTGCGTTGTAAGTGGGAGTATCGGCTACCGTGGTATAACTGGGTCACGGTATGGAAAAATCTTGCCAGCAATGTTCTTCCTCCCTCTGTACACGCAGTGTGGTACAAGGTTGTGCATCGTACCTTCCCTACGAATGCGAAGCTCCACTCCATTAATCTCCTCTCGTCTGAAGCTTGTGACCTGTGTGCTGTGGAGGATACGCTTGAACACCGTTTCGTGTGTGGCCATTTTTGCAGTGTTTGGCATACCGCCCGAGATATGGTTCGCCTTATCAATCGGGTGGATACGCGCTCTGTTTTGCCGACAGACGTCTTAATCCCTCAGTGCGCCGCCTACCCGAATACTAAGAAGAATGCCACGGTGTGGCTCCTGGGTCATACCGTTTTTGCAATGTTTTCCCTGAAATTGACAACCGAATTTGACTTTCTTACATACTTATGGACTCAGCATGAACAAACTGCAGCCATGCCTGGCTATCGTGCTAATTTCGCGAATTTTTTGCAGGTTTCCCTTGCTCATGCTTTTACTCGGATGTCGATGGCTACTTAACATGGTTTGATGATTTGGTATACACTTCTACTTTGACCGCTCGTGTTGTGTTTTCCAGGAACGTACAATTATTGAAATTTGTGTAATCAGAGGTACTCTACTTTTTATTCTTTGTGTTCCCTTTCATTTCCGGTATGGTTTACCTTCTCCTTGATTTTGATTATTTTTATGCTGTGGACATCGGCAATTTCTTTTTGCAGAACTTTCTCATGTAGGTCTCCCAAGTGGCGGCAGTACTATCTTTTAGTCTTTTCCTGTATTACCGCGCAGTGCCTTTAATTTCCTTCTTTTAGTTTCACTTCTCCACTTGTCGGACTTTACTCCTCTGCTTTACTGGTGTGGAACTTTCCCAGTAATAGTACACCTGAGGAAGTGGCTTCTTTTTCTAGTTTTGTGTTTTATATTTTTCTATACTGGACTCTTGTTTTTCTGGTGGATTACTTGTCTCCATTTAGAAGATTTTTTGGATTATGGTTTTTTCTTTGCGCCTGTCGCTTTTTCCCGACGGACGTCGACATTCTCAAGGATGCTAACGGGGGATACGTTTTCTTTTTCGTCTGTTCGTCGTGGGACATGGAGTCGACAGTACGATTATAGCTCATGAAGCTCGCCAATGAAAAAAAAAAAAAAAAAAAAACGTGCTGTTGGCTCCCTTTCATTTACCTTTCTTTTTTTATACCGCCCTCTTTCAAAATAAAAAAAAAAAAAAAAAAGAAAAAAAAAAAAAAAAAAACAAAAAAAAAAAAACAAGAAAAAAAAAAAAAACGTGCTGTTGGCTCCCTTTCATTTACTTTTTTTTTTTTTTTATACCGCCTTCTTTCCATACCACCGTTCTGTTGTGACAAAGATTCTTGCTTAAGCATTTTAATCTACTGTAATGACCATAAGGTGCGAAATTGCAGTAAATATCTCAGTTTGAGGGAGAATGTGCTAACCAAGTTCGCCAGGAAGTCTTTGAAAACGACAAAACAGTACGAATCGGCAGATGTGTTCTGAAATACGTCAGCGCCTGTTGTTGTATAGCGGTGTACAATTCCTACTTCGATATGTAATTATACATTTATTCCTTAGTCGACTCGTCTCGTCTCGTCATCTCCTGCAGACGTTTCTTGTGCTTGCGCTGTTATATGGGCCACGACCCGAGCGGCAGCGAGCGGCAGTCGAGCAAAGTCGGGACAAGTCGGGACGGGGACAGGGACAGGAATGGTGCGAATGCACTGCAAATTACGCAAACACCTCGTCTGAGGCGAGGCGAGGCGAGGCGAGGCGAGGCGAGGCGAAGAAGCTCACATCGCCAGCAGTGGCGCCCTCCAACAACACTCTGCCACACCCCGCACAGGCCATACGCCGGTCGGCCGCGCGCCAGCCCTCCTGCGCTGGACACCAGGGACAAGATGCGTCTTCCGCGAGTGTCGAAGGCTGCACGCGCCAAGCGGATGACAGGAGGTGCAACGAGAAGCTGCGCGTCTCACACACACGGCGGCGCGCCCGCTAATTCGGCAGTCGCTCTGCTGGCACGTCGGATTGCGGAAGGAAGTGCTTACAATTACAATTCTGTTCGTGTTTTATGTTGTAAAGTTGTTAGCTTGTAACGATGTAATGTTAATAAATAAATTTATAAATCTCACAACAACAAAAAAAAAAAAATACACGAAGCGCGTCCTTCCGGCTCATAAGTTTTGGAACTCAGGATTGCGTTCGCGCCAACGTGACAAATTGTCAATAAAAAAGAATGCGGCTGCTTTCGACCGAAAAGTGTGATTTTGTGTGTGTTGGGATAAGAACCGAATGCGAATTCCGCCATGCGCCTACATCATCTGGGCCCCAACGGCCATACCATGTTGAGTACACCGGTTCTCGTCCGATCACCGAAGTTAAGCAACATCGGGCGTGGTTAGTACTTGGATGGGTGACCACCTGGGAACACCACGTGCTGTTGGCTCCCTTTCATTTACTTTTTTTTTTTTTTATACCGCCTTCTTTCCATACCACCGTTCTGTTGTGACAAAGATTCTTGCTTAAGCATTTTAATCTACTGTAATGACCATAAGGTGCGAAATTGCAGTAAATATCTCAGTTTGAGGGAGAATGTGCTAACCAAGTTCGCCAGGAAGTCTTTGAAAACGACAAAACAGTACGAATCGGCAGATGTGTTCTGAAATACGTCAGCGCCTGTTGTTGTATAGCGGTGTACAATTCCTACTTCGATATGTAATTATACATTTATTCCTTAGTCGACTCGTCTCGTCTCGTCATCTCCTGCAGACGTTTCTTGTGCTTGCGCTGTTATATGGGCCACGACCCGAGCGGCAGCGAGCGGCAGTCGAGCAAAGTCGGGACAAGTCGGGACGGGGACAGGGACAGGAATGGTGCGAATGCACTGCAAATTACGCAAACACCTCGTCTGAGGCGAGGCGAGGCGAGGCGAGGCGAGGCGAAGAAGCTCACATCGCCAGCAGTGGCGCCCTCCAACAACACTCTGCCACACCCCGCACAGGCCATACGCCGGTCGGCCGCGCGCCAGCCCTCCTGCGCTGGACACCAGGGACAAGATGCGTCTTCCGCGAGTGTCGAAGGCTGCACGCGCCAAGCGGATGACAGGAGGTGCAACGAGAAGCTGCGCGTCTCACACACACGGCGGCGCGCCCGCTAATTCGGCAGTCGCTCTGCTGGCACGTCGGATTGCGGAAGGAAGTGCTTACAATTACAATTCTGTTCGTGTTTTATGTTGTAAAGTTGTTAGCTTGTAACGATGTAATGTTAATAAATAAATTTATAAATCTCACAACAACAAAAAAAAAAAAAATACACGAAGCGCGTCCTTCCGGCTCATAAGTTTTGGAACTCAGGATTGCGTTCGCGCCAACGTGACAAATTGTCAATAAAAAAGAATGCGGCTGCTTTCGACCGAAAAGTGTGATTTTGTGTGTGTTGGGATAAGAACCGAATGCGAATTCCGCCATGCGCCTACATCATCTGGGCCCCAACGGCCATACCATGTTGAGTACACCGGTTCTCGTCCGATCACCGAAGTTAAGCAACATCGGGCGTGGTTAGTACTTGGATGGGTGACCACCTGGGAACACCACGTGCTGTTGGCTCCCTTTCATTTACTTTTTTTTTTTTTTTATACCGCCTTCTTTCCATACCACCGTTCTGTTGTGACAAAGATTCTTGCTTAAGCATTTTAATCTACTGTAATGACCATAAGGTGCGAAATTGCAGTAAATATCTCAGTTTGAGGGAGAATGTGCTAACCAAGTTCGCCAGGAAGTCTTTGAAAACGACAAAACAGTACGAATCGGCAGATGTGTTCTGAAATACGTCAGCGCCTGTTGTTGTATAGCGGTGTACAATTCCTACTTCGATATGTAATTATACATTTATTCCTTAGTCGACTCGTCTCGTCTCGTCATCTCCTGCAGACGTTTCTTGTGCTTGCGCTGTTATATGGGCCACGACCCGAGCGGCAGCGAGCGGCAGTCGAGCAAAGTCGGGACAAGTCGGGACGGGGACAGGGACAGGAATGGTGCGAATGCACTGCAAATTACGCAAACACCTCGTCTGAGGCGAGGCGAGGCGAGGCGAGGCGAGGCGAAGAAGCTCACATCGCCAGCAGTGGCGCCCTCCAACAACACTCTGCCACACCCCGCACAGGCCATACGCCGGTCGGCCGCGCGCCAGCCCTCCTGCGCTGGACACCAGGGACAAGATGCGTCTTCCGCGAGTGTCGAAGGCTGCACGCGCCAAGCGGATGACAGGAGGTGCAACGAGAAGCTGCGCGTCTCACACACACGGCGGCGCGCCCGCTAATTCGGCAGTCGCTCTGCTGGCACGTCGGATTGCGGAAGGAAGTGCTTACAATTACAATTCTGTTCGTGTTTTATGTTGTAAAGTTGTTAGCTTGTAACGATGTAATGTTAATAAATAAATTTATAAATCTCACAACAACAAAAAAAAAAAAAATACACGAAGCGCGTCCTTCCGGCTCATAAGTTTTGGAACTCAGGATTGCGTTCGCGCCAACGTGACAAATTGTCAATAAAAAAGAATGCGGCTGCTTTCGACCGAAAAGTGTGATTTTGTGTGTGTTGGGATAAGAACCGAATGCGAATTCCGCCATGCGCCTACATCATCTGGGCCCCAACGGCCATACCATGTTGAGTACACCGGTTCTCGTCCGATCACCGAAGTTAAGCAACATCGGGCGTGGTTAGTACTTGGATGGGTGACCACCTGGGAACACCACGTGCTGTTGGCTCCCTTTCATTTACTTTTTTTTTTTTTTTATACCGCCTTCTTTCCATACCACCGTTCTGTTGTGACAAAGATTCTTGCTTAAGCATTTTAATCTACTGTAATGACCATAAGGTGCGAAATTGCAGTAAATATCTCAGTTTGAGGGAGAATGTGCTAACCAAGTTCGCCAGGAAGTCTTTGAAAACGACAAAACAGTACGAATCGGCAGATGTGTTCTGAAATACGTCAGCGCCTGTTGTTGTATAGCGGTGTACAATTCCTACTTCGATATGTAATTATACATTTATTCCTTAGTCGACTCGTCTCGTCTCGTCATCTCCTGCAGACGTTTCTTGTGCTTGCGCTGTTATATGGGCCACGACCCGAGCGGCAGCGAGCGGCAGTCGAGCAAAGTCGGGACAAGTCGGGACGGGGACAGGGACAGGAATGGTGCGAATGCACTGCAAATTACGCAAACACCTCGTCTGAGGCGAGGCGAGGCGAGGCGAGGCGAGGCGAAGAAGCTCACATCGCCAGCAGTGGCGCCCTCCAACAACACTCTGCCACACCCCGCACAGGCCATACGCCGGTCGGCCGCGCGCCAGCCCTCCTGCGCTGGACACCAGGGACAAGATGCGTCTTCCGCGAGTGTCGAAGGCTGCACGCGCCAAGCGGATGTCAGGAGGTGCAACGAGAAGCTGCGCGTCTCACACACACGGCGGCGCGCCCGCTAATTCGGCAGTCGCTCTGCTGGCACGTCGGATTGCGGAAGGAAGTGCTTACAATTACAATTCTGTTCGTGTTTTATGTTGTAAAGTTGTTAGCTTGTAACGATGTAATGTTAATAAATAAATTTATAAATCTCACAACAACAAAAAAAAAAAAATACACGAAGCGCGTCCTTCCGGCTCATAAGTTTTGGAACTCAGGATTGCGTTCGCGCCAACGTGACAAATTGTCAATAAAAAAGAATGCGGCTGCTTTCGACCGAAAAGTGTGATTTTGTGTGTGTTGGGATAAGAACCGAATGCGAATTCCGCCATGCGCCTACATCATCTGGGCCCCAACGGCCATACCATGTTGAGTACACCGGTTCTCGTCCGATCACCGAAGTTAAGCAACATCGGGCGTGGTTAGTACTTGGATGGGTGACCACCTGGGAACACCACGTGCTGTTGGCTCCCTTTCATTTACTTTTTTTTTTTTTTTATACCGCCTTCTTTCCATACCACCGTTCTGTTGTGACAAAGATTCTTGCTTAAGCATTTTAATCTACTGTAATGACCATAAGGTGCGAAATTGCAGTAAATATCTCAGTTTGAGGGAGAATGTGCTAACCAAGTTCGCCAGGAAGTCTTTGAAAACGACAAAACAGTACGAATCGGCAGATGTGTTCTGAAATACGTCAGCGCCTGTTGTTGTATAGCGGTGTACAATTCCTACTTCGATATGTAATTATACATTTATTCCTTAGTCGACTCGTCTCGTCTCGTCATCTCCTGCAGACGTTTCTTGTGCTTGCGCTGTTATATGGGCCACGACCCGAGCGGCAGCGAGCGGCAGTCGAGCAAAGTCGGGACAAGTCGGGACGGGGACAGGGACAGGAATGGTGCGAATGCACTGCAAATTACGCAAACACCTCGTCTGAGGCGAGGCGAGGCGAGGCGAGGCGAGGCGAAGAAGCTCACATCGCCAGCAGTGGCGCCCTCCAACAACACTCTGCCACACCCCGCACAGGCCATACGCCGGTCGGCCGCGCGCCAGCCCTCCTGCGCTGGACACCAGGGACAAGATGCGTCTTCCGCGAGTGTCGAAGGCTGCACGCGCCAAGCGGATGACAGGAGGTGCAACGAGAAGCTGCGCGTCTCACACACACGGCGGCGCGCCCGCTAATTCGGCAGTCGCTCTGCTGGCACGTCGGATTGCGGAAGGAAGTGCTTACAATTACAATTCTGTTCGTGTTTTATGTTGTAAAGTTGTTAGCTTGTAACGATGTAATGTTAATAAATAAATTTATAAATCTCACAACAACAAAAAAAAAAAAAATACACGAAGCGCGTCCTTCCGGCTCATAAGTTTTGGAACTCAGGATTGCGTTCGCGCCAACGTGACAAATTGTCAATAAAAAAGAATGCGGCTGCTTTCGACCGAAAAGTGTGATTTTGTGTGTGTTGGGATAAGAACCGAATGCGAATTCCGCCATGCGCCTACATCATCTGGGCCCCAACGGCCATACCATGTTGAGTACACCGGTTCTCGTCCGATCACCGAAGTTAAGCAACATCGGGCGTGGTTAGTACTTGGATGGGTGACCACCTGGGAACACCACGTGCTGTTGGCTCCCTTTCATTTACTTTTTTTTTTTTTTTATACCGCCTTCTTTCCATACCACCGTTCTGTTGTGACAAAGATTCTTGCTTAAGCATTTTAATCTACTGTAATGACCATAAGGTGCGAAATTGCAGTAAATATCTCAGTTTGAGGGAGAATGTGCTAACCAAGTTCGCCAGGAAGTCTTTGAAAACGACAAAACAGTACGAATCGGCAGATGTGTTCTGAAATACGTCAGCGCCTGTTGTTGTATAGCGGTGTACAATTCCTACTTCGATATGTAATTATACATTTATTCCTTAGTCGACTCGTCTCGTCTCGTCATCTCCTGCAGACGTTTCTTGTGCTTGCGCTGTTATATGGGCCACGACCCGAGCGGCAGCGAGCGGCAGTCGAGCAAAGTCGGGACAAGTCGGGACGGGGACAGGGACAGGAATGGTGCGAATGCACTGCAAATTACGCAAACACCTCGTCTGAGGCGAGGCGAGGCGAGGCGAGGCGAGGCGAAGAAGCTCACATCGCCAGCAGTGGCGCCCTCCAACAACACTCTGCCACACCCCGCACAGGCCATACGCCGGTCGGCCGCGCGCCAGCCCTCCTGCGCTGGACACCAGGGACAAGATGCGTCTTCCGCGAGTGTCGAAGGCTGCACGCGCCAAGCGGATGACAGGAGGTGCAACGAGAAGCTGCGCGTCTCACACACACGGCGGCGCGCCCGCTAATTCGGCAGTCGCTCTGCTGGCACGTCGGATTGCGGAAGGAAGTGCTTACAATTACAATTCTGTTCGTGTTTTATGTTGTAAAGTTGTTAGCTTGTAACGATGTAATGTTAATAAATAAATTTATAAATCTCACAACAACAAAAAAAAAAAAAATACACGAAGCGCGTCCTTCCGGCTCATAAGTTTTGGAACTCAGGATTGCGTTCGCGCCAACGTGACAAATTGTCAATAAAAAAGAATGCGGCTGCTTTCGACCGAAAAGTGTGATTTTGTGTGTGTTGGGATAAGAACCGAATGCGAATTCCGCCATGCGCCTACATCATCTGGGCCCCAACGGCCATACCATGTTGAGTACACCGGTTCTCGTCCGATCACCGAAGTTAAGCAACATCGGGCGTGGTTAGTACTTGGATGGGTGACCACCTGGGAACACCACGTGCTGTTGGCTCCCTTTCATTTACTTTTTTTTTTTTTTTATACCGCCTTCTTTCCATACCACCGTTCTGTTGTGACAAAGATTCTTGCTTAAGCATTTTAATCTACTGTAATGACCATAAGGTGCGAAATTGCAGTAAATATCTCAGTTTGAGGGAGAATGTGCTAACCAAGTTCGCCAGGAAGTCTTTGAAAACGACAAAACAGTACGAATCGGCAGATGTGTTCTGAAATACGTCAGCGCCTGTTGTTGTATAGCGGTGTACAATTCCTACTTCGATATGTAATTATACATTTATTCCTTAGTCGACTCGTCTCGTCTCGTCATCTCCTGCAGACGTTTCTTGTGCTTGCGCTGTTATATGGGCCACGACCCGAGCGGCAGCGAGCGGCAGTCGAGCAAAGTCGGGACAAGTCGGGACGGGGACAGGGACAGGAATGGTGCGAATGCACTGCAAATTACGCAAACACCTCGTCTGAGGCGAGGCGAGGCGAGGCGAGGCGAGGCGAAGAAGCTCACATCGCCAGCAGTGGCGCCCTCCAACAACACTCTGCCACACCCCGCACAGGCCATACGCCGGTCGGCCGCGCGCCAGCCCTCCTGCGCTGGACACCAGGGACAAGATGCGTCTTCCGCGAGTGTCGAAGGCTGCACGCGCCAAGCGGATGTCAGGAGGTGCAACGAGAAGCTGCGCGTCTCACACACACGGCGGCGCGCCCGCTAATTCGGCAGTCGCTCTGCTGGCACGTCGGATTGCGGAAGGAAGTGCTTACAATTACAATTCTGTTCGTGTTTTATGTTGTAAAGTTGTTAGCTTGTAACGATGTAATGTTAATAAATAAATTTATAAATCTCACAACAACAAAAAAAAAAAAATACACGAAGCGCGTCCTTCCGGCTCATAAGTTTTGGAACTCAGGATTGCGTTCGCGCCAACGTGACAAATTGTCAATAAAAAAGAATGCGGCTGCTTTCGACCGAAAAGTGTGATTTTGTGTGTGTTGGGATAAGAACCGAATGCGAATTCCGCCATGCGCCTACATCATCTGGGCCCCAACGGCCATACCATGTTGAGTACACCGGTTCTCGTCCGATCACCGAAGTTAAGCAACATCGGGCGTGGTTAGTACTTGGATGGGTGACCACCTGGGAACACCACGTGCTGTTGGCTCCCTTTCATTTACTTTTTTTTTTTTTTTATACCGCCTTCTTTCCATACCACCGTTCTGTTGTGACAAAGATTCTTGCTTAAGCATTTTAATCTACTGTAATGACCATAAGGTGCGAAATTGCAGTAAATATCTCAGTTTGAGGGAGAATGTGCTAACCAAGTTCGCCAGGAAGTCTTTGAAAACGACAAAACAGTACGAATCGGCAGATGTGTTCTGAAATACGTCAGCGCCTGTTGTTGTATAGCGGTGTACAATTCCTACTTCGATATGTAATTATACATTTATTCCTTAGTCGACTCGTCTCGTCTCGTCATCTCCTGCAGACGTTTCTTGTGCTTGCGCTGTTATATGGGCCACGACCCGAGCGGCAGCGAGCGGCAGTCGAGCAAAGTCGGGACAAGTCGGGACGGGGACAGGGACAGGAATGGTGCGAATGCACTGCAAATTACGCAAACACCTCGTCTGAGGCGAGGCGAGGCGAGGCGAGGCGAGGCGAAGAAGCTCACATCGCCAGCAGTGGCGCCCTCCAACAACACTCTGCCACACCCCGCACAGGCCATACGCCGGTCGGCCGCGCGCCAGCCCTCCTGCGCTGGACACCAGGGACAAGATGCGTCTTCCGCGAGTGTCGAAGGCTGCACGCGCCAAGCGGATGTCAGGAGGTGCAACGAGAAGCTGCGCGTCTCACACACACGGCGGCGCGCCCGCTAATTCGGCAGTCGCTCTGCTGGCACGTCGGATTGCGGAAGGAAGTGCTTACAATTACAATTCTGTTCGTGTTTTATGTTGTAAAGTTGTTAGCTTGTAACGATGTAATGTTAATAAATAAATTTATAAATCTCACAACAACAAAAAAAAAAAAATACACGAAGCGCGTCCTTCCGGCTCATAAGTTTTGGAACTCAGGATTGCGTTCGCGCCAACGTGACAAATTGTCAATAAAAAAGAATGCGGCTGCTTTCGACCGAAAAGTGTGATTTTGTGTGTGTTGGGATAAGAACCGAATGCGAATTCCGCCATGCGCCTACATCATCTGGGCCCCAACGGCCATACCATGTTGAGTACACCGGTTCTCGTCCGATCACCGAAGTTAAGCAACATCGGGCGTGGTTAGTACTTGGATGGGTGACCACCTGGGAACACCACGTGCTGTTGGCTCCCTTTCATTTACTTTTTTTTTTTTTTTATACCGCCTTCTTTCCATACCACCGTTCTGTTGTGACAAAGATTCTTGCTTAAGCATTTTAATCTACTGTAATGACCATAAGGTGCGAAATTGCAGTAAATATCTCAGTTTGAGGGAGAATGTGCTAACCAAGTTCGCCAGGAAGTCTTTGAAAACGACAAAACAGTACGAATCGGCAGATGTGTTCTGAAATACGTCAGCGCCTGTTGTTGTATAGCGGTGTACAATTCCTACTTCGATATGTAATTATACATTTATTCCTTAGTCGACTCGTCTCGTCTCGTCATCTCCTGCAGACGTTTCTTGTGCTTGCGCTGTTATATGGGCCACGACCCGAGCGGCAGCGAGCGGCAGTCGAGCAAAGTCGGGACAAGTCGGGACGGGGACAGGGACAGGAATGGTGCGAATGCACTGCAAATTACGCAAACACCTCGTCTGAGGCGAGGCGAGGCGAGGCGAGGCGAGGCGAAGAAGCTCACATCGCCAGCAGTGGCGCCCTCCAACAACACTCTGCCACACCCCGCACAGGCCATACGCCGGTCGGCCGCGCGCCAGCCCTCCTGCGCTGGACACCAGGGACAAGATGCGTCTTCCGCGAGTGTCGAAGGCTGCACGCGCCAAGCGGATGACAGGAGGTGCAACGAGAAGCTGCGCGTCTCACACACACGGCGGCGCGCCCGCTAATTCGGCAGTCGCTCTGCTGGCACGTCGGATTGCGGAAGGAAGTGCTTACAATTACAATTCTGTTCGTGTTTTATGTTGTAAAGTTGTTAGCTTGTAACGATGTAATGTTAATAAATAAATTTATAAATCTCACAACAACAAAAAAAAAAAAAATACACGAAGCGCGTCCTTCCGGCTCATAAGTTTTGGAACTCAGGATTGCGTTCGCGCCAACGTGACAAATTGTCAATAAAAAAGAATGCGGCTGCTTTCGACCGAAAAGTGTGATTTTGTGTGTGTTGGGATAAGAACCGAATGCGAATTCCGCCATGCGCCTACATCATCTGGGCCCCAACGGCCATACCATGTTGAGTACACCGGTTCTCGTCCGATCACCGAAGTTAAGCAACATCGGGCGTGGTTAGTACTTGGATGGGTGACCACCTGGGAACACCACGTGCTGTTGGCTCCCTTTCATTTACTTTTTTTTTTTTTTTATACCGCCTTCTTTCCATACCACCGTTCTGTTGTGACAAAGATTCTTGCTTAAGCATTTTAATCTACTGTAATGACCATAAGGTGCGAAATTGCAGTAAATATCTCAGTTTGAGGGAGAATGTGCTAACCAAGTTCGCCAGGAAGTCTTTGAAAACGACAAAACAGTACGAATCGGCAGATGTGTTCTGAAATACGTCAGCGCCTGTTGTTGTATAGCGGTGTACAATTCCTACTTCGATATGTAATTATACATTTATTCCTTAGTCGACTCGTCTCGTCTCGTCATCTCCTGCAGACGTTTCTTGTGCTTGCGCTGTTATATGGGCCACGACCCGAGCGGCAGCGAGCGGCAGTCGAGCAAAGTCGGGACAAGTCGGGACGGGGACAGGGACAGGAATGGTGCGAATGCACTGCAAATTACGCAAACACCTCGTCTGAGGCGAGGCGAGGCGAGGCGAGGCGAGGCGAAGAAGCTCACATCGCCAGCAGTGGCGCCCTCCAACAACACTCTGCCACACCCCGCACAGGCCATACGCCGGTCGGCCGCGCGCCAGCCCTCCTGCGCTGGACACCAGGGACAAGATGCGTCTTCCGCGAGTGTCGAAGGCTGCACGCGCCAAGCGGATGACAGGAGGTGCAACGAGAAGCTGCGCGTCTCACACACACGGCGGCGCGCCCGCTAATTCGGCAGTCGCTCTGCTGGCACGTCGGATTGCGGAAGGAAGTGCTTACAATTACAATTCTGTTCGTGTTTTATGTTGTAAAGTTGTTAGCTTGTAACGATGTAATGTTAATAAATAAATTTATAAATCTCACAACAACAAAAAAAAAAAAAAATACACGAAGCGCGTCCTTCCGGCTCATAAGTTTTGGAACTCAGGATTGCGTTCGCGCCAACGTGACAAATTGTCAATAAAAAAGAATGCGGCTGCTTTCGACCGAAAAGTGTGATTTTGTGTGTGTTGGGATAAGAACCGAATGCGAATTCCGCCATGCGCCTACATCATCTGGGCGCCAACGGCCATACCATGTTGAGTACACCGGTTCTCGTCCGATCACCGAAGTTAAGCAACATCGGGCGTGGTTAGTACTTGGATGGGTGACCACCTGGGAACACCACGTGCTGTTGGCTCCCTTTCATTTACTTTTTTTTTTTTTTTATACCGCCTTCTTTCCATACCACCGTTCTGTTGTGACAAAGATTCTTGCTTAAGCATTTTAATCTACTGTAATGACCATAAGGTGCGAAATTGCAGTAAATATCTCAGTTTGAGGGAGAATGTGCTAACCAAGTTCGCCAGGAAGTCTTTGAAAACGACAAAACAGTACGAATCGGCAGATGTGTTCTGAAATACGTCAGCGCCTGTTGTTGTATAGCGGTGTACAATTCCTACTTCGATATGTAATTATACATTTATTCCTTAGTCGACTCGTCTCGTCTCGTCATCTCCTGCAGACGTTTCTTGTGCTTGCGCTGTTATATGGGCCACGACCCGAGCGGCAGCGAGCGGCAGTCGAGCAAAGTCGGGACAAGTCGGGACGGGGACAGGGACAGGGATAGGAAAGGTGCGAATGCACTGCAAATTACGCAAACACCTCGTCTGAGGCGAGGCGAGGCGAGGCGAGGCGAGGCGAAGAAGCTCACATCGCCAGCAGTGGCGCCCTCCAACAACACTCTGCCACACCCCGCACAGGCCATACGCCGGTCGGCCGCGCGCCAGCCCTCCTGCGCTGGACACCAGGGACAAGATGCGTCTTCCGCGAGTGTCGAAGGCTGCACGCGCCAAGCGGATGACAGGAGGTGCAACGAGAAGCTGCGCGTCTCACACACACGGCGGCGCGCCCGCTAATTCGGCAGTCGCTCTGCTGGCACGTCGGATTGCGGAAGGAAGTGCTTACAATTACAATTCTGTTCGTGTTTTATGTTGTAAAGTTGTTAGCTTGTAACGATGTAATGTTAATAAATAAATTTATAAATCTCACAACAACAAAAAAAAAAAAAATACACGAAGCGCGTCCTTCCGGCTCATAAGTTTTGGAACTCAGGATTGCGTTCGCGCCAACGTGACAAATTGTCAATAAAAAAGAATGCGGCTGCTTTCGACCGAAAAGTGTGATTTTGTGTGTGTTGGGATAAGAACCGAATGCGAATTCCGCCATGCGCCTACATCATCTGGGCGCCAACGGCCATACCATGTTGAGTACACCGGTTCTCGTCCGATCACCGAAGTTAAGCAACATCGGGCGTGGTTAGTACTTGGATGGGTGACCACCTGGGAACACCACGTGCTGTTGGCTCCCTTTCATTTACTTTTTTTTTTTTTTTATACCGCCTTCTTTCCATACCACCGTTCTGTTGTGACAAAGATTCTTGCTTAAGCATTTTAATCTACTGTAATGACCATAAGGTGCGAAATTGCAGTAAATATCTCAGTTTGAGGGAGAATGTGCTAACCAAGTTCGCCAGGAAGTCTTTGAAAACGACAAAACAGTACGAATCGGCAGATGTGTTCTGAAATACGTCAGCGCCTGTTGTTGTATAGCGGTGTACAATTCCTACTTCGATATGTAATTATACATTTATTCCTTAGTCGACTCGTCTCGTCTCGTCATCTCCTGCAGACGTTTCTTGTGCTTGCGCTGTTATATGGGCCACGACCCGAGCGGCAGCGAGCGGCAGTCGAGCAAAGTCGGGACAAGTCGGGACGGGGACAGGGACAGGGATAGGAAAGGTGCGAATGCACTGCAAATTACGCAAACACCTCGTCTGAGGCGAGGCGAGGCGAGGCGAGGCGAGGCGAAGAAGCTCACATCGCCAGCAGTGGCGCCCTCCAACAACACTCTGCCACACCCCGCACAGGCCATACGCCGGTCGGCCGCGCGCCAGCCCTCCTGCGCTGGACACCAGGGACAAGATGCGTCTTCCGCGAGTGTCGAAGGCTGCACGCGCCAAGCGGATGACAGGAGGTGCAACGAGAAGCTGCGCGTCTCACACACACGGCGGCGCGCCCGCTAATTCGGCAGTCGCTCTGCTGGCACGTCGGATTGCGGAAGGAAGTGCTTACAATTACAATTCTGTTCGTGTTTTATGTTGTAAAGTTGTTAGCTTGTAACGATGTAATGTTAATAAATAAATTTATAAATCTCACAACAACAAAAAAAAAAAAAATACACGAAGCGCGTCCTTCCGGCTCATAAGTTTTGGAACTCAGGATTGCGTTCGCGCCAACGTGACAAATTGTCAATAAAAAAGAATGCGGCTGCTTTCGACCGAAAAGTGTGATTTTGTGTGTGTTGGGATAAGAACCGAATGCGAATTCCGCCATGCGCCTACATCATCTGGGCGCCAACGGCCATACCATGTTGAGTACACCGGTTCTCGTCCGATCACCGAAGTTAAGCAACATCGGGCGTGGTTAGTACTTGGATGGGTGACCACCTGGGAACACCACGTGCTGTTGGCTCCCTTTCATTTACTTTTTTTTTTTTTTTTATACCGCCTTCTTTCCATACCACCGTTCTGTTGTGACAAAGATTCTTGCTTAAGCATTTTAATCTACTGTAATGACCATAAGGTGCGAAATTGCAGTAAATATCTCAGTTTGAGGGAGAATGTGCTAACCAAGTTCGCCAGGAAGTCTTTGAAAACGACAAAACAGTACGAATCGGCAGATGTGTTCTGAAATACGTCAGCGCCTGTTGTTGTATAGCGGTGTACAATTCCTACTTCGATATGTAATTATACATTTATTCCTTAGTCGACTCGTCTCGTCTCGTCATCTCCTGCAGACGTTTCTTGTGCTTGCGCTGTTATATGGGCCACGACCCGAGCGGCAGCGAGCGGCAGCCGAGCAAAGTCGGGACAAGTCGGGACGGGGACAGGGACAGGGATAGGAAAGGTGCGAATGCACTGCAAATTACGCAAACACCTCGTCTGAGGCGAGGCGAGGCGAGGCGAGGCGAGGCGAAGAAGCTCACATCGCCAGCAGTGGCGCCCTCCAACAACACTCTGCCACACCCCGCACAGGCCATACGCCGGTCGGCCGCGCGCCAGCCCTCCTGCGCTGGACACCAGGGACAAGATGCGTCTTCCGCGAGTGTCGAAGGCTGCACGCGCCAAGCGGATGACAGGAGGTGCAACGAGAAGCTGCGCGTCTCACACACACGGCGGCGCGCCCGCTAATTCGGCAGTCGCTCTGCTGGCACGTCGGATTGCGGAAGGAAGTGCTTACAATTACAATTCTGTTCGTGTTTTATGTTGTAAAGTTGTTAGCTTGTAACGATGTAATGTTAATAAATAAATTTATAAATCTCACAACAACAAAAAAAAAAAAAAATACACGAAGCGCGTCCTTCCGGCTCATAAGTTTTGGAACTCAGGATTGCGTTCGCGCCAACGTGACAAATTGTCAATAAAAAAGAATGCGGCTGCTTTCGACCGAAAAGTGTGATTTTGTGTGTGTTGGGATAAGAACCGAATGCGAATTCCGCCATGCGCCTACATCATCTGGGCGCCAACGGCCATACCATGTTGAGTACACCGGTTCTCGTCCGATCACCGAAGTTAAGCAACATCGGGCGTGGTTAGTACTTGGATGGGTGACCACCTGGGAACACCACGTGCTGTTGGCTCCCTTTCATTTACTTTTTTTTTTTTTTTTATACCGCCTTCTTTCCATACCACCGTTCTGTTGTGACAAAGATTCTTGCTTAAGCATTTTAATCTACTGTAATGACCATAAGGTGCGAAATTGCAGTAAATATCTCAGTTTGAGGGAGAATGTGCTAACCAAGTTCGCCAGGAAGTCTTTGAAAACGACAAAACAGTACGAATCGGCAGATGTGTTCTGAAATACGTCAGCGCCTGTTGTTGTATAGCGGTGTACAATTCCTACTTCGATATGTAATTATACATTTATTCCTTAGTCGACTCGTCTCGTCTCGTCATCTCCTGCAGACGTTTCTTGTGCTTGCGCTGTTATATGGGCCACGACCCGAGCGGCAGCGAGCGGCAGTCGAGCAAAGTCGGGACAAGTCGGGACGGGGACAGGGACAGGGATAGGAAAGGTGCGAATGCACTGCAAATTACGCAAACACCTCGTCTGAGGCGAGGCGAGGCGAGGCGAGGCGAGGCGAAGAAGCTCACATCGCCAGCAGTGGCGCCCTCCAACAACACTCTGCCACACCCCGCACAGGCCATACGCCGGTCGGCCGCGCGCCAGCCCTCCTGCGCTGGACACCAGGGACAAGATGCGTCTTCCGCGAGTGTCGAAGGCTGCACGCGCCAAGCGGATGACAGGAGGTGCAACGAGAAGCTGCGCGTCTCACACACACGGCGGCGCGCCCGCTAATTCGGCAGTCGCTCTGCTGGCACGTCGGATTGCGGAAGGAAGTGCTTACAATTACAATTCTGTTCGTGTTTTATGTTGTAAAGTTGTTAGCTTGTAACGATGTAATGTTAATAAATAAATTTATAAATCTCACAACAACAAAAAAAAAAAAAAATACACGAAGCGCGTCCTTCCGGCTCATAAGTTTTGGAACTCAGGATTGCGTTCGCGCCAACGTGACAAATTGTCAATAAAAAAGAATGCGGCTGCTTTCGACCGAAAAGTGTGATTTTGTGTGTGTTGGGATAAGAACCGAATGCGAATTCCGCCATGCGCCTACATCATCTGGGCGCCAACGGCCATACCATGTTGAGTACACCGGTTCTCGTCCGATCACCGAAGTTAAGCAACATCGGGCGTGGTTAGTACTTGGATGGGTGACCACCTGGGAACACCACGTGCTGTTGGCTCCCTTTCATTTACTTTTTTTTTTTTTTTTATACCGCCTTCTTTCCATACCACCGTTCTGTTGTGACAAAGATTCTTGCTTAAGCATTTTAATCTACTGTAATGACCATAAGGTGCGAAATTGCAGTAAATATCTCAGTTTGAGGGAGAATGTGCTAACCAAGTTCGCCAGGAAGTCTTTGAAAACGACAAAACAGTACGAATCGGCAGATGTGTTCTGAAATACGTCAGCGCCTGTTGTTGTATAGCGGTGTACAATTCCTACTTCGATATGTAATTATACATTTATTCCTTAGTCGACTCGTCTCGTCTCGTCATCTCCTGCAGACGTTTCTTGTGCTTGCGCTGTTATATGGGCCACGACCCGAGCGGCAGCGAGCGGCAGTCGAGCAAAGTCGGGACAAGTCGGGACGGGGACAGGGACAGGGATAGGAAAGGTGCGAATGCACTGCAAATTACGCAAACACCTCGTCTGAGGCGAGGCGAGGCGAGGCGAGGCGAGGCGAAGAAGCTCACATCGCCAGCAGTGGCGCCCTCCAACAACACTCTGCCACACCCCGCACAGGCCATACGCCGGTCGGCCGCGCGCCAGCCCTCCTGCGCTGGACACCAGGGACAAGATGCGTCTTCCGCGAGTGTCGAAGGCTGCACGCGCCAAGCGGATGACAGGAGGTGCAACGAGAAGCTGCGCGTCTCACACACACGGCGGCGCGCCCGCTAATTCGGCAGTCGCTCTGCTGGCACGTCGGATTGCGGAAGGAAGTGCTTACAATTACAATTCTGTTCGTGTTTTATGTTGTAAAGTTGTTAGCTTGTAACGATGTAATGTTAATAAATAAATTTATAAATCTCACAACAACAAAAAAAAAAAAAAATACACGAAGCGCGTCCTTCCGGCTCATAAGTTTTGGAACTCAGGATTGCGTTCGCGCCAACGTGACAAATTGTCAATAAAAAAGAATGCGGCTGCTTTCGACCGAAAAGTGTGATTTTGTGTGTGTTGGGATAAGAACCGAATGCGAATTCCGCCATGCGCCTACATCATCTGGGCGCCAACGGCCATACCATGTTGAGTACACCGGTTCTCGTCCGATCACCGAAGTTAAGCAACATCGGGCGTGGTTAGTACTTGGATGGGTGACCACCTGGGAACACCACGTGCTGTTGGCTCCCTTTCATTTACTTTTTTTTTTTTTTTTATACCGCCTTCTTTCCATACCACCGTTCTGTTGTGACAAAGATTCTTGCTTAAGCATTTTAATCTACTGTAATGACCATAAGGTGCGAAATTGCAGTAAATATCTCAGTTTGAGGGAGAATGTGCTAACCAAGTTCGCCAGGAAGTCTTTGAAAACGACAAAACAGTACGAATCGGCAGATGTGTTCTGAAATACGTCAGCGCCTGTTGTTGTATAGCGGTGTACAATTCCTACTTCGATATGTAATTATACATTTATTCCTTAGTCGACTCGTCTCGTCTCGTCATCTCCTGCAGACGTTTCTTGTGCTTGCGCTGTTATATGGGCCACGACCCGAGCGGCAGCGAGCGGCAGTCGAGCAAAGTCGGGACAAGTCGGGACGGGGACAGGGACAGGGATAGGAAAGGTGCGAATGCACTGCAAATTACGCAAACACCTCGTCTGAGGCGAGGCGAGGCGAGGCGAGGCGAGGCGAAGAAGCTCACATCGCCAGCAGTGGCGCCCTCCAACAACACTCTGCCACACCCCGCACAGGCCATACGCCGGTCGGCCGCGCGCCAGCCCTCCTGCGCTGGACACCAGGGACAAGATGCGTCTTCCGCGAGTGTCGAAGGCTGCACGCGCCAAGCGGATGACAGGAGGTGCAACGAGAAGCTGCGCGTCTCACACACACGGCGGCGCGCCCGCTAATTCGGCAGTCGCTCTGCTGGCACGTCGGATTGCGGAAGGAAGTGCTTACAATTACAATTCTGTTCGTGTTTTATGTTGTAAAGTTGTTAGCTTGTAACGATGTAATGTTAATAAATAAATTTATAAATCTCACAACAACAAAAAAAAAAAAATACACGAAGCGCGTCCTTCCGGCTCATAAGTTTTGGAACTCAGGATTGCGTTCGCGCCAACGTGACAAATTGTCAATAAAAAAGAATGCGGCTGCTTTCGACCGAAAAGTGTGATTTTGTGTGTGTTGGGATAAGAACCGAATGCGAATTCCGCCATGCGCCTACATCATCTGGGCCCCAACGGCCATACCATGTTGAGTACACCGGTTCTCGTCCGATCACCGAAGTTAAGCAACATCGGGCGTGGTTAGTACTTGGATGGGTGACCACCTGGGAACACCACGTGCTGTTGGCTCCCTTTCATTTACTTTTTTTTTTTTTTTATACCGCCTTCTTTCCATACCACCGTTCTGTTGTGACAAAGATTCTTGCTTAAGCATTTTAATCTACTGTAATGACCATAAGGTGCGAAATTGCAGTAAATATCTCAGTTTGAGGGAGAATGTGCTAACCAAGTTCGCCAGGAAGTCTTTGAAAACGACAAAACAGTACGAATCGGCAGATGTGTTCTGAAATACGTCAGCGCCTGTTGTTGTATAGCGGTGTACAATTCCTACTTCGATATGTAATTATACATTTATTCCTTAGTCGACTCGTCTCGTCTCGTCATCTCCTGCAGACGTTTCTTGTGCTTGCGCTGTTATATGGGCCACGACCCGAGCGGCAGCGAGCGGCAGTCGAGCAAAGTCGGGACAAGTCGGGACGGGGACAGGGACAGGAATGGTGCGAATGCACTGCAAATTACGCAAACACCTCGTCTGAGGCGAGGCGAGGCGAGGCGAGGCGAGGCGAAGAAGCTCACATCGCCAGCAGTGGCGCCCTCCAACAACACTCTGCCACACCCCGCACAGGCCATACGCCGGTCGGCCGCGCGCCAGCCCTCCTGCGCTGGACACCAGGGACAAGATGCGTCTTCCGCGAGTGTCGAAGGCTGCACGCGCCAAGCGGATGACAGGAGGTGCAACGAGAAGCTGCGCGTCTCACACACACGGCGGCGCGCCCGCTAATTCGGCAGTCGCTCTGCTGGCACGTCGGATTGCGGAAGGAAGTGCTTACAATTACAATTCTGTTCGTGTTTTATGTTGTAAAGTTGTTAGCTTGTAACGATGTAATGTTAATAAATAAATTTATAAATCTCACAACAACAAAAAAAAAAAAATACACGAAGCGCGTCCTTCCGGCTCATAAGTTTTGGAACTCAGGATTGCGTTCGCGCCAACGTGACAAATTGTCAATAAAAAAGAATGCGGCTGCTTTCGACCGAAAAGTGTGATTTTGTGTGTGTTGGGATAAGAACCGAATGCGAATTCCGCCATGCGCCTACATCATCTGGGCCCCAACGGCCATACCATGTTGAGTACACCGGTTCTCGTCCGATCACCGAAGTTAAGCAACATCGGGCGTGGTTAGTACTTGGATGGGTGACCACCTGGGAACACCACGTGCTGTTGGCTCCCTTTCATTTACTTTTTTTTTTTTTTTTATACCGCCTTCTTTCCATACCACCGTTCTGTTGTGACAAAGATTCTTGCTTAAGCATTTTAATCTACTGTAATGACCATAAGGTGCGAAATTGCAGTAAATATCTCAGTTTGAGGGAGAATGTGCTAACCAAGTTCGCCAGGAAGTCTTTGAAAACGACAAAACAGTACGAATCGGCAGATGTGTTCTGAAATACGTCAGCGCCTGTTGTTGTATAGCGGTGTACAATTCCTACTTCGATATGTAATTATACATTTATTCCTTAGTCGACTCGTCTCGTCTCGTCATCTCCTGCAGACGTTTCTTGTGCTTGCGCTGTTATATGGGCCACGACCCGAGCGGCAGCGAGCGGCAGTCGAGCAAAGTCGGGACAAGTCGGGACGGGGACAGGGACAGGAATGGTGCGAATGCACTGCAAATTACGCAAACACCTCGTCTGAGGCGAGGCGAGGCGAGGCGAGGCGAGGCGAAGAAGCTCACATCGCCAGCAGTGGCGCCCTCCAACAACACTCTGCCACACCCCGCACAGGCCATACGCCGGTCGGCCGCGCGCCAGCCCTCCTGCGCTGGACACCAGGGACAAGATGCGTCTTCCGCGAGTGTCGAAGGCTGCACGCGCCAAGCGGATGACAGGAGGTGCAACGAGAAGCTGCGCGTCTCACACACACGGCGGCGCGCCCGCTAATTCGGCAGTCGCTCTGCTGGCACGTCGGATTGCGGAAGGAAGTGCTTACAATTACAATTCTGTTCGTGTTTTATGTTGTAAAGTTGTTAGCTTGTAACGATGTAATGTTAATAAATAAATTTATAAATCTCACAACAACAAAA
>NW_025725116.1:40000-43021 GCF_021461395.2 Schistocerca americana | reverse complement strand
CGCCATCACTGATTCACCCCTAGCGAGAACAACCGCACCACAACGGTTTTACCAGTTGTTCATTTGCGTAACGTCACCAGCAAACGTAGGCGTCCATCGCCATTTGCAAATTCAACGATTGTTGCATGCCTGTGTCAGGTGTCACGACACACTGTCTGCCCACATACACGCAACAACATGTCCACGCTTAGCGAACACGTGGAAGGTGGCCCCCGTACGTATGCGATGTCCATTGCGCGAACGACTGTCAACCGTCCTCTGTCGCATGTCGCAGATGTGGAACGCAGGTGCACCGTGCTATCACGGTGTGTGAGAAGAGGACGACTACGTCTGACAACACGCGCCACTACATCAACAGACGCTCATGCTGATCGCCATCCAGGGCATACCACACTGCAATCCAGCTCTTATAGGGAGACGACACGTAGCTGAGTGCACAACATTTGGACCGCATGGTTCGCCGTTGTTGGCGCAGGTCGTTGTACGGTCACATGTACCACGATGTATCATTCAGTACATGAGGACCAATGTGCAGTACAGTGTGTGATTTTGGACGTACAACATCAGCGGACAGTTGACACAGGCCGTACCACAGCGTAGGCTAAGTGCTTCGCCATGCGAATGCCAATGAACAACTGCAAATGCCAATGAACAACTGCAAAGGGCATTGAGCATGTACGTCCTGCTGCCATCCACATTACAGTGTATAGCTGCAAGGTGTTTAACATGAAGCGATACACTGGGGACCGGGCAGTGCGAGTAGCAAACTATATTGCGGGGGTTGCAGTTAGGCAACACTACACTAATTTAACGCGTCGTATGACAATTACAGAGCAGGTTAAGGCCCAACGTGTGTTGGGTTAAGGCCCAACGTGTGTTGGGTTAAGGCCCAACGTGTGTTGGGTTAAGGCCCAACGTGTGTTGGGTTACGGGCCCAACGTGTGTTTGGGTTAAGGCCCAACGTGTGTTGGGTTAAGGCCCAACGTGTGTTGGGTTACGTTAAGGGGCAATGTGGGTTACGTTAAGGGGCAATGTGGGTTACGTTAAGGGGCAATGTGGGTTACGTTACGGCGCAATATAGGTTACGTTACGGCGCAATATAGGTTACGTTAAGGGGCAATGTGGGTTACGTTACGGCGCAATATAGGTTACGTTACGGCGCAATATAGGTTACGTTAAGGCGCAATATCGGTTTACGTTAAGGCGCAATACAGGTTACGTTAAGGCGCAATACAGGTTACGTTAAGGCGCAATACAGGTTACGTTAAGGCGCAATACAGGTTACGTTAAGGCGCAATACAGGTTACGTTAAGGCGCAATACAGGTTACGTTAAGGCGCAATACAGGTTACGTTAAGGCGCAATACAGGTTACGTTAAGGCGCAATGCAGGTTACGTTAAGGCGCAATGCAGGTTACGTTAAGGCGCAATACAGGTTACGTTAAGGCGCAATGCAGGTTTACGTTAAGGCGCAATGCAGGTTTACGTTAAGGCGCAATACAGGTTACGTTAAGGCGCAATACAGGTTACGTTAAGGCGCAATACAGGTTACGTTAAGGCGCAATACAGGTTACGTTAAGGCGCAATACAGGTTACGTTAAGGCGCAATACAGGTTACGTTAAGGCGCAATACAGGTTACGTTAAGGCGCAATACAGGTTACGTTAAGGCGCAATACAGGTTACGTTAAGGCGCAATACAGGTTACGTTTAAGGCGCAATACAGGTTACGTTAAGGCGCAATACAGGTTACGTTAAGGCGCAATACAGGTTACGGTAAGGCGCAATACAGGTTACGTTAAGGCGCAATACAGGTTACGTTAAGGCGCAATACAGGTTACGTTAAGGCGCAATACAGGTTACGTTAAGGCGCAATACAGGTTACGTTAAGGCGCAATACAGGTTACGTTAAGGCGCAATACAGGTTACGTTAAGGCGCAATACAGGTTACGTTAAGGCGCAATACAGGTTACGTTAAGGCGCAATACAGGTTACGTTAAGGCGCAATACAGGTTACGTTAAGGCGCAATACAGGTTACGTTAAGGCGCAAATACAGGTTAGGTTAAGGCGCAATACAGGTTAGGTTAAGGCGCAATACAGGTTAGGTTAAGGTACGACATAGGTTAGGTTAAGGTACGACATAGGTTAGGTTAAGGTACGACATAGGTTAGGTCTAAGGTACGACATAGGTTAGGTTAAGGTACGACATAGGTTAGGTTTAAGGTACGACATAGGTTAGGTTAAGGTACGACATAGGTTAGGTAGTTAAGGTACGACATAGGTTAGGTTTAAGGTACGACATAGGTTAGGTTAAGGTACGACATAGGTTAGGTTAAGGTACGACATAGGTTTAGGTTAAGGTACGACATAGGTTAGGTTAAGGTACGACATAAGGTTAGGTTAAGGTACGACATAGGTTAGGTTAAGGTACGACATAGGTTAGGTTAAGGTACGACATAGGTTAGGTTAAGGTACGACATAGGTTAGGTTAAGGTACGACATAGGTTAGGTTAAGGTACGACATAGGTTAGGTTAAGGTACGAACATAGGTTAGGTTAAGGTACGACATAGGTTAGGTTAAGGTACGACATAGGTTAGGTTAAGGTACGACATAGGTTAGGTTAAGGTACGAACATAGGTTAGGTTAAGGTACGACATAGGTTAGGTTAAGGTACGACATAGGTTAGGTTAAGGTACGACATAGGTTAGGTTAAGGTACGACATAGGTTAGGTTTAAGGTACGACATAGGTTAGGTTAAGGTACGACATAGGTTAGGTTAAGGTACGACATAGGTTAGGTTAAGGTACGACATAGGTTAGGTTAAGGTACGACATAGGTTAGGTTAAGGTACGACATAGGTTAGGTTAAGGTACGACATAGGTTAGGTTAAGGTACGACATAGGTTAGGTTAAGGTACGACATAGGTTAGGTTAAGGTACGACATAGGTTAGGTTAAGGTACGACATAGGGTAGGTTAAGGTACGACATAGGTTAGGTTAAGGTACGACATAGGTTAGGTTAC
>NW_025725116.1:25000-30000 GCF_021461395.2 Schistocerca americana | reverse complement strand
GCGCGCCTGCCACTGGCCGCCCCCACCAGCCGGCTGTAGCGCGTGCGCCCACGCACCGCACGGCCAACACGCCGGGAGGCCCCCCCTCACCGGCCGGGGACGGTCCCACCCAGCCACCGCCGCGTATCGCTTCACACCCACATGCCATTCACGTTCGTGGGCATGGTGGGTATCGCTGCAACAACCGGTTGGTAGCTCAACCGATCGTCGCCATCACTGATTCACCCCTAGCGAGAACAACCGCACCACAACGGTTTACCAGTTGTTCATTTGCGTAACGTCACCAGCAAACGTAGGCGTCCATCGCCATTTGCAAATTCAACGATTGTTGCATGCCTGTGTCAGGTGTCACGACACACTGTCTGCCCACATACACGCAACAACATGTCCACGCTTAGCGAACACGTGGAAGGTGGCCCCCGTACGTATGCGATGTCCATTGCGCGAACGACTGTCAACCGGCCTCTGTCGCATGTCGCAGATGTGGAACGCAGTGCACCGTGCTATCACGGTGTGTGAGAAGAGACGACTACGTCTGACAACACGCGCCACTACATCAACAGACGGCTCATGCTGATCGCCATCCAGGGCATACCACACTGCAATCCAGCTCTTATAGGGAGACGACACGTAGCTGAGTGCACAACATTTGGACCGCATGGTTCGCCGTTGTTGGCGCAGTCGTTGTACGGTCACATGTACCACGATGTATCATTCAGTACATGAGGACCAATGTGCAGTACAGTGTGTGATTTGGACGTACAACATCAGCGGACAGTTGACACAGGCCGTACCACAGCGTAGGCTAAGTGCTTCGCCATGCGAATGCCAATGAACAACTGCAAATGCCAATGAACAACTGCAAAGGGCATTGAGCATGTACGTCCTGCTGCCATCCACATTACAGTGTATAGCTGCAAGGTGTTTAACATGAAGCGATACACTGGGGACCGGGCAGTGCGAGTAGCAAACTATATTGCGGGGGTTGCAGTTAGGCAACACTACACTAATTTAACGCGTCGTATGACAATTACAGAGCAGGTTAAGGCCCAACGTGTGTTGGGTTAAGGCCCAACGTGTGTTGGGTTAAGGCCCAACGTGTGTTGGGTTAAGGCCCAACGTGTGTTGGGTTACGGCCCAACGTGTGTTGGGTTAAGGCCCAACGTGTGTTGGGTTAAGGCCCAACGTGTGTTGGGTTACGTTAAGGGGCAATGTGGGTTACGTTAAGGGGCAATGTGGGTTACGTTAAGGGGCAATGTGGGTTACGTTACGGCGCAATATAGGTTACGTTACGGCGCAATATAGGTTACGTTAAGGGGCAATGTGGGTTACGTTACGGCGCAATATAGGTTACGTTACGGCGCAATATAGGTTACGTTAAGGCGCAATATCGGTTACGTTAAGGCGCAATACAGGTTACGTTAAGGCGCAATACAGGTTACGTTAAGGCGCAATACAGGTTACGTTAAGGCGCAATACAGGTTACGTTAAGGCGCAATACAGGTTACGTTAAGGCGCAATACAGGTTACGTTAAGGCGCAATACAGGTTACGTTAAGGCGCAATACAGGTTACGTTAAGGCGCAATGCAGGTTACGTTAAGGCGCAATGCAGGTTACGTTAAGGCGCAATACAGGTTACGTTAAGGCGCAATGCAGGTTACGTTAAGGCGCAATGCAGGTTACGTTAAGGCGCAATACAGGTTACGTTAAGGCGCAATACAGGTTACGTTAAGGCGCAATACAGGTTACGTTAAGGCGCAATACAGGTTACGTTAAGGCGCAATACAGGTTACGTTAAGGCGCAATACAGGTTACGTTAAGGCGCAATACAGGTTACGTTAAGGCGCAATACAGGTTACGTTAAGGCGCAATACAGGTTACGTTAAGGCGCAATACAGGTTACGTTAAGGCGCAATACAGGTTACGTTAAGGCGCAATACAGGTTACGTTAAGGCGCAATACAGGTTACGTTAAGGCGCAATACAGGTTACGTTAAGGCGCAATACAGGTTACGTTAAGGCGCAATACAGGTTACGTTAAGGCGCAATACAGGTTACGTTAAGGCGCAATACAGGTTACGTTAAGGCGCAATACAGGTTACGTTAAGGCGCAATACAGGTTACGTTAAGGCGCAATACAGGTTACGTTAAGGCGCAATACAGGTTACGTTAAGGCGCAATACAGGTTACGTTAAGGCGCAATACAGGTTACGTTAAGGCGCAATACAGGTTACGTTAAGGCGCAATACAGGTTAGGTTAAGGCGCAATACAGGTTAGGTTAAGGCGCAATACAGGTTAGGTTAAGGTACGACATAGGTTAGGTTAAGGTACGACATAGGTTAGGTTAAGGTACGACATAGGTTAGGTTAAGGTACGACATAGGTTAGGTTAAGGTACGACATAGGTTAGGTTAAGGTACGACATAGGTTAGGTTAAGGTACGACATAGGTTAGGTTAAGGTACGACATAGGTTAGGTTTAAGGTACGACATAGGTTAGGTTAAGGTACGACATAGGTTAGGTTAAGGTACGACATAGGTTAGGTTAAGGTACGACATAGGTTAGGTTAAGGTACGACATAGGTTAGGTTAAGGTACGACATAGGTTAGGTTAAGGTACGACATAGGTTAGGTTAAGGTACGACATAGGTTAGGTTAAGGTACGACATAGGTTAGGTTAAGGTACGACATAGGTTAGGTTAAGGTACGACATAGGTTAGGTTAAGGTACGACATAGGTTAGGTTAAGGTACGACATAGGTTAGGTTAAGGTACGACATAGGTTAGGTTAAGGTACGACATAGGTTAGGTTAAGGTACGACATAGGTTAGGTTAAGGTACGACATAGGTTAGGTTAAGGTACGACATAGGTTAGGTTAAGGTACGACATAGGTTAGGTTAAGGTACGACATAGGTTAGGTTAAGGTACGACATAGGTTAGGTTAAGGTACGACATAGGTTAGGTTAAGGTACGACATAGGTTAGGTTAAGGTACGACATAGGTTAGGTTAAGGTACGACATAGGTTAGGTTAAGGTACGACATAGGTTAGGTTAAGGTACGACATAGGTTAGGTTAAGGTACGACATAGGTTAGGTTAAGGTACGACATAGGTTAGGTTAAGGTACGACATAGGTTAGGTTAAGGTACGACATAGGGTAGGTTAAGGTACGACATAGGTTAGGTTAAGGTACGACATAGGTTAGGTTACGGTACGACATAGGTTAGGTTACGGTACGACATAGGTTAGGTTACGGTACGACATAGGTTAGGTTACGGTACGACATAGGTTAGGTTACGGTACGACATAGGTTAGGTTACGGTACGACATAGGTTAGGTTACGGTACGACATAGGTTAGGTTACGGTACGACATAGGTTAGGTTACGGTACGACATAGGTTAGGTTACGGTACGACATAGGTTAGGTTACGGTACGACATAGGTTAGGTTACGGTACGACATAGGTTAGGTTACGGTACGACATAGGTTAGGTTACGGTACGACATAGGTTAGGTTACGGTACGACATAGGTTAGGTTACGGTACGATATAGGTTAGGTTACGGTACGATATAGGTTAGGTTAAGGTACACATTGTTGTAAGGAAAGGTTTAATGGGGGGCGGGGCGGGGCGGCCGGTTTGTTGATTGTGATTATAGTAAGTGGATGCCTGCGGCATCATCTGATTTGCCACGTCAGGATGCACCTTTGGCTCATGACAGGCGGCGCTCTCATTCCATGCTTGTGGCAGACCTGTGTCTTTCATTCCTGCCATTGTATTGTGTGCTGTGAGAGGAGGCAGTATTGTGATGTTGGGTGCACCCCTGTGTAGGACATGTGTGGGTGTTGGTGGCTTGGCTGAGCAATGGTGGTTGTCGGGTGGGTGGGATATTCTGTTTTCTGAGTGGACCTCCCAGTCTGGTTATGACAGTGTGGATTGTCTAATGTGGCGGAGAGGATGCACTGGGTGTTGTTCCATGCTGGTGCTTACATATTGTCTGTGTGCGTGTTACAGGCAGAGAGTAGTGCGTGATAAGGGTGTGTGGCTGACGTGTGGTTGTGATTGTGAGCAGAGTCTTTCAGCATGTATACGGACAGTTGTATACATTATCTGTATTCTGATGGCTCTATCTATTACTAATCAGCGCCGTGTATACGTTTAATCCGGTTCCAGTCGAAACTGTTGTATCTCTGTACATTAGTGACACGGCGAGCCCGCTATGTAGTTACTCGTCTCGGCAGCTTCCACCGGTGTATGGCAAATGATTATAAGGAATCAGTCTAGTCGTCAATACCGATGGTGTGACGTCACATGTCTGGGGTGGGGGACGCTGCGCCCTTCCGGTGGGTCATGGCCTAGAAAGACTCTTCCCACGCAGGGGGGCGTGGACTGTCATTGACTCTTCCAGGTAATATACTTGCCGTACGTTCTTGCGACTGCGAGTGCAACGCTCACCGGTACCGACATGGATGGAGCGCCTCCTAGCTGACCGCTCAGCATCGGCATTCGTACAGAGAGCAACGCGGTCGCGTCTCTAGCTCGTAACTGGTACAGCCCGCAGCTCATGTATAGGGACAGCGGGAATGTCGCATATTGGAGATAACTCTTCATGAAACGCATGTTATAGGGGTGGATTGCACATTGCGACTGCGGGAAAAGTCCGCCGTTCATCCGCTGGAGTTGCGAGTTGGGCGGTTGGAGTGGGGCGCAGGTGGAGTGATTGCCGGTCCACGATTTCGTGCGGCAGAGGCGCTGGCGTTGGGGTGCTGTGGTCGACAGAGGACGCAGGCTTTGTGGGTGGGGTCGAAAGATGGGCACTGTGGGCCCATCGATGTCTTGGTCGGCTTGGCGTCTCATAGATGGCGGTATCGTCGTTGCAGGACGTCATGCCGCGGGAGACCTACAGATGGCGCTGTGTTTTGTGGTGCGCTCGACATGGCGGACGTAGTGTTGTCAGATTCGCATAGATGGAGGTATTGCATGTGGTTTCGCCGTATTTTCAT
>NW_025725116.1:12500-20000 GCF_021461395.2 Schistocerca americana | reverse complement strand
AGTACCGGTATGCGAACCGCCAGGCGACGGGCGCGCATCGCACATTTCAGGAGGGCGCGGCCGGCCCCACAGGCGGCCGCGACGCTCCCAGGTCTGCGAAGCGGGGCAAACGCCGCGCAGCTTCAGTATACGTAGCCGGACCCTCAGCCAGACGTGGCCCGGGAACGGAATCCATGGACCGCAATGTGCGTTCGAAACGTCGATGTTCATGTGTCCTGCAGTTCACATGTCGACGCGCAATTTGCTGCGTTCTTCATCGACCCACGAGCCGAGTGATCCACCGGTCCTGGGTGATCTTTTCTTAGTTTCCACTGTCTCCTTTCAAGACAGTTGCATAGGCGGGACGTAGGCGTGTGGCGGCCCCTGTTCAAGCGTTCTGTGTCCAACGGCCTCACGGCCGATGGGCGTCGTACGGCTCCACACGGAGCGGACAGGCAGTCGGGCGAAAGTCCATTCAAAACCGGCGCCAGGCGCCAGGTGCCGCAGGCCAGCCGCTCCAGCGCTTCAGCGCTCGTACCACACAACATTGGCGTTAGTTTTGAGAAGCACGCGTGGTTCCGCACGCGGCGCACGGCTACTGCGAGCCGTACAGGTAGCGTGTTGCGCGACACGACACGCACACCGAAAGACATGCAGTCTAGTCGGTAATGATCCTTCGCAGTTCACCTACGGAAACCTTTGTTACGACTTTTACTTCCTCTAAATGATCAAGTTTGGTCATCTTTCCGGTAGCATCGGCAACGACAGAGTCAATGCCGCGTACCAGTCCGAAGACCTCACTAATCATTCAATCGGTAGTAGCGACGGGCGGTGTGTACAAAGGGCAGGGACGTAATCAACGCGAGCTTATGACTCGCGCTTACTGGGAATTCCTCGTTCATGGGGAACAATTGCAAGCCCCAATCCCTAGCACGAAGGAGGTTCAGCGGGTTACCCCGACCTTTCGCCTAGAAGACACGCTGATTCCTTCAGTGTAGCGCGCGTGCGGCCCAGAACATCTAAGGCATCACAGACCTGTTATTGCTCAATCTCGTTGCGGCTAGAAGCCGCCTGTCCCTCTAAGAAGAAAAGTAATCGCTGACAGCACGAAGGATGTCACGCGGACTAGTTAGCAGGCTAGAGTCTCGTTCGTTATCGGAATTAACCAGACAAATCGCTCCACCAACTAAGAACGGCCATGCACCACCACCCACCGAATCAAGAAAGAGCTATCAATCTGTCAATCCTTCCGGTGTCCGGGCCTGGTGAGGTTTCCGTGTTGAGTCAAATTAAGCCGCAGGCTCCACTCCTGGTGGTGCCCTTCCGTCAATTCCTTTAAGTTTCAGCTTTGCAACCATACTTCCCCCGGAACCCAAAAGCTTTGGTTTCCCGGAGGCTGCCCGCCGAGTCATCGGAGGAACTGCGGCGGATCGCTGGCTGGCATCGTTTATGGTTAGAACTAGGGCGGTATCTGATCGCCTTCGAACCTCTAACTTTCGTTTCTTGATTAATGAAAACATACTTGGCAAATGCTTTCGCTTCTGTTCGTCTTGCGACGATCCAAGAATTTCACCTCTAACGTCGCAATACGAATGCCCCCGCCTGTCCCCTATTAATCATTACCTCGGGTTCCGAAAACCAACAAAATAGAACCGAGGTCCTATTCCATTATTCCATGCACACAGTATTCAGGCGGGCTTGCCTGCTTTAAGCACTCTAATTTGTTCAAAGTAAACGTGCCGGCCCACCGAGACACTCACTCAAGAGCACCCTGGTAGGATTGCAACGGGGTCCGCCTCGGGACGCACGAGCACGCACGAGGCGCGTCGCACGCCTTCAGCTCGCCCCACCGGCAGGACGTCCACGATACATGCCAGTTAAACACCGACGGGCGGTGAACCAACAGCGTGGGACACAAATCCAACTACGAGCTTTTTAACCGCAACAACTTTAATATACGCTATTGGAGCTGGAATTACCGCGGCTGCTGGCACCAGGACTTGCCCTCCAATAGATACTCGTTAAAGGATTTAAAGTGTACTCATTCCGATTACGGGGCCTCGGATGAGTCCCGTATCGTTATTTTTCGTCACTACCTCCCCGTGCCGGGAGTGGGTAATTTGCGCGCCTGCTGCCTTCCTTGGATGTGGTAGCCGTTTCTCAGGCTCCCTCTCCGGAATCGAACCCTGATTCCCCGTTACCCGTTACAACCATGGTAGGCGCAGAACCTACCATCGACAGTTGATAAGGCAGACATTTGAAAGATGCGTCGCCGGTACGAGGACCGTGCGATCAGCCCAAAGTTATTCAGAGTCACCAAGGCAAACGGACCGGACGAGCCGACCGATTGGTTTTGATCTAATAAAAGCGTCCCTTCCATCTCTGGTCGGGACTCTGTTTGCATGTATTAGCTCTAGAATTACCACAGTTATCCAAGTAACGTGGGTACGATCTAAGGAACCATAACTGATTTAATGAGCCATTCGCGGTTTCACCTTAATGCGGCTTGTACTGAGACATGCATGGCTTAATCTTTGAGACAAGCATATGACTACTGGCAGGATCAACCAGGGAGCTGCGTCAACTAGAGCTGAGCAGCCGGCCGCCCGGGAGTGTGTCCCGGGGGCCCGCGCGAACACGCAAGCGTCCGCTCAATTATTCTGCAAACAGGAGGAGGCTGAGCTCCCCTGCACCATACACCTCGAAACCTCTCAGGTCCCGGCGGCGCGCAGCGCCGTCCTAAGTACTTGGTCGGGTTCGAGAGAGGCGCAATCGCCCGGAGTTTGGCGAGTAGACGCTTTAGGTGCGACCACCCGTGCTCCCAACTGAGCTTGCCGCTGCCGACAGAGGCCCGGGAGCGTGCTGTCGTGGCATTGCCGGCGGGAGACAACACGCGCCACCTACGGTGACCGGCAGCTCCAACGCCAGCGCCACAGAAGGACAAAAGCCCCACTTGGGTGCCGAAGCGAACTCTCCCAGCACAGCGCACGCGCCAACACGTCCGCACAGCTGCGATACAAACCACCTGCGAGAACCGCAGAGGCGACCGAGCAGCAGACGGCGTCGCGGCGCCGAGCGCCGGGCGGCGGCGCATCCTCAGCGCACACAGTCCTCAATCGGACCAGCACACTGCAGATGTCCACCGCGCTTCGCACCGGGCCCGCGAGGACCTACTTTGGCCGCACGGCGCCGCGTGCAGGGTGCGCCGGCGCGCAGCTGCGCCGCCTGCCGCCTCCGTCGGCCGGCGCGCCTGCCACTGGCCGCCCCCACCAGCCGCTGTAGCGCGTGCGCCCACGCACCGCACGGCCAACACGCCGGGAGGCCCCCCCTCACCGGCCGGGGACGGTCCCACCCAGCCACCGCCGCGTATCGCTTCACACCCACATGCCATTCACGTTCGTGGGCATGGTGGGTATCGCTGCAACAACCGGTTGGTAGCTCAACCGATCGTCGCCATCACTGATTCTCCCCTAGCGAGAACAACCGCACCACAACGGTTTACCAGTTGTTCATTTGCGTAACGTCACCAGCAAACGTAGGCGTCCATCGCCATTTGCAAATTCAACGATTGTTGCATGCCTGTGTCAGGTGTCACGACACACTGTCTGCCCACATACACGCAACAACATGTCCACGCTTAGCGAACACGTGGAAGGTGGCCCCCGTACGTATGCGATGTCCATTGCGCGAACGACTGTCAACCGGCCTCTGTCGCATGTCGCAGATGTGGAACGCAGTGCACCGTGCTATCACGGTGTGTGAGAAGAGACGACTACGTCTGACAACACGCGCACTACATCAACAGACGGCTCATGCTGATCGCCATCCAGGGCATACCACACTGCAATCCAGCTCTTATAGGGAGACGACACGTAGCTGAGTGCACAACATTTGGACCGCATGGTTCGCCGTTGTTGGCGCAGTCGTTGTACGGTCACATGTACCACGATGTATCATTCAGTACATGAGGACCAATGTGCAGTACAGTGTGTGATTTGGACGTACAACATCAGCGGACAGTTGACACAGGCCGTACCACAGCGTAGGCTAAGTGCTTCGCCATGCGAATGCCAATGAACAACTGCAAATGCCAATGAACAACTGCAAAGGGCATTGAGCATGTACGTCCTGCTGCCATCCACATTACAGTGTATAGCTGCAAGGTGTTTAACATGAAGCGATACACTGGGGACCGGGCAGTGCGAGTAGCAAACTATATTGCGGGGTTGCAGTTAGGCAACACTACACTAATTTAACGCGTCGTATGACAATTACAGAGCAGGTTAAGGCCAACGTGTGTTGGGTTAAGGCCCAACGTGTGTTGGGTTAAGGCCCAACGTGTGTTGGGTTAAGGCCCAACGTGTGTTGGGTTACGGCCCAACGTGTGTTGGGTTAAGGCCCAACGTGTGTTGGGTTAAGGCCCAACGTGTGTTGGGTTACGTTAAGGGCAATGTGGGTTACGTTAAGGGGCAATGTGGGTTACGTTAAGGGGCAATGTGGGTTACGTTACGGCGCAATATAGGTTACGTTACGGCGCAATATAGGTTACGTTAAGGGGCATGTGGGTTACGTTACGGCGCAATATAGGTTACGTTACGGCGCAATATAGGTTACGTTAAGGCGCAATATCGGTTACGTTAAGGCGCAATACAGGTTACGTTAAGGCGCAATACAGGTTACGTTAAGGCGCAATACAGGTTACGTTAAGGCGCAATACAGGTTACGTTAAGGCGCAATACAGGGTTACGTTAAGGCGCAATACAGGTTACGTTAAGGCGCAATACAGGTTACGTTAAGGCGCAATGCAGGTTACGTTAAGGCGCAATGCAGGTTACGTTAAGGCGCAATACAGGTTACGTTAAGGCGCAATGCAGGTTACGTTAAGGCGCAATGCAGGTTACGTTAAGGCGCAATACAGGTTACGTTAAGGCGCAATACAGGTTACGTTAAGGCGCAATACAGGTTACGTTAAGGCGCAATACAGGTTACGTTAAGGCGCAATACAGGTTACGTTAAGGCGCAATACAGGTTACGTTAAGGCGCAATACAGGTTACGTTAAGGCGCAATACAGGTTACGTTAAGGCGCAATACAGGTTACGTTAAGGCGCAATACAGGTTACGTTAAGGCGCAATACAGGTTACGTTAAGGCGCAATACAGGTTACGTTAAGCGCAATACAGGTTACGTTAAGGCGCAATACAGGTTACGTTAAGGCGCAATACAGGTTACGTTAAGGCGCAATACAGGTTACGTTAAGGCGCAATACAGGTTACGTTAAGGCGCAATACAGGTTACGTTAAGGCGCAATACAGGTTACGTTAAGGCGCAATACAGGTTACGTTAAGGCGCAATACAGGTTACGTTAAGGCGCAATACAGGTTACGTTAAGGCGCAATACAGGTTACGTTAAGGCGCAATACAGGTTACGTTAAGGCGCAATACAGGTTACGTTAAGGCGCAATACAGGTTAGGTTAAGGCGCAATACAGGTTTAGGTTAAGGTACGACATAGGTTAGGTTAAGGTACGACATAGGTTAGGTTAAGTACGACATAGGTTAGGTTAAGGTACGACATAGGTTAGGTTAAGGTACGACATAGGTTAGGTTTAAGGTACGACATAGGTTAGGTTAAGGTACGACATAGGTTAGGTTAAGGTACGACATAGGTTAGGTTAAGGTACGACATAGGTTAGGTTAAGGTACGACATAGGTTAGGTTAAGGTACGACATAGGTTAGGTTAAGGTACGACATAGGTTAGGTTAAGGTACGACATAGGTTAGGTTAAGGTACGACATAGGTTAGGTTAAGGTACGACATAGGTTAGGTTAAGGTACGACATAGGTTAGGTTAAGGTACGACATAGGTTAGGTTAAGGTACGACATAGGTTAGGTTAAGGTACGACATAGGTTAGGTTAAGGTACGACATAGGTTAGGTTAAGGAACGACATAGGTTAGGTTAAGGTACGACATAGGTTAGGTTAAGGTACGACATAGGTTAGGTTAAGGTACGACATAGGTTAGGTTAAGGTACGACATAGGTTAGGTTAAGGTACGACATAGGTTAGGTTAAGGTACGACATAGGTTAGGTTAAGGTACGACATAGGTTAGGTTAAGGTACGACATAGGTTAGGTTAAGGTACGACATAGGTTAGGTTAAGGTACGACATAGGTTAGGTTAAGGTACGACATAGGTTAGGTTAAGGTACGACATAGGTTAGGTTAAGGTACGACATAGGTTAGGTTAAGGTACGACATAGGTTAGGTTAAGGTACGACATAGGTTAGGTTAAGGTACGACATAGGTTAGGTTAAGGTACGACATAGGGTAGGTTAAGGTACGACATAGGTTAGGTTAAGGTACGACATAGGTTAGGTTACGGTACGACATAGGTTAGGTTACGGTACGACATAGGTTAGGTTACGGTACGACATAGGTTAGGTTACGGTACGACATAGGTTAGGTTACGGTACGACATAGGTTAGGTTACGGTACGACATAGGTTAGGTTACGGTACGACATAGGTTAGGTTACGGTACGACATAGGTTAGGTTACGGTACGACATAGGTTAGGTTACGGTACGACATAGGTTAGGTTACGGTACGACATAGGTTAGGTTACGGTACGACATAGGTTAGGTTACGGTACGACATAGGTTAGGTTACGGTACGACATAGGTTAGGTTACGGTACGATATAGGTTAGGTTACGGTACGATATAGGTTAGGTTAAGGTACACATTGTTGTAAGGAAAGGTTTAATGGGGGGCGGGCGGGGCGGCCGGTTTGTTGATTGTGATTATAGTAAGTGGATGCCTGCGGCATCATCTGATTTGCCACGTCAGGATGCACCTTTGGCTCATGACAGGCGGCGCTCTCATTCCATGCTTGTGGCAGACCTGTGTCTTTCATTCCTGCCATTGTTTGTGTGCTGTGAGAGGAGGCAGTATTGTGATGTTGGGTGCACCCCTGTGTAGGACATGTGTGGGTGTTGGTGGCTTGCTGAGCAATGGTGGTTGTCGGGTGGGTGGGATATTCTGTTTTCTGAGTGGACCTCCCAGTCTGGTTATGACAGTGTGGATTGTCTAATGTGGCGGAGAGGATGCACTGGGTGTTGTTCCATGCTGGTGCTTACATATTGTCTGTGTGCGTGTTACAGGCAGAGAGTAGTGCGTGATAAGGGTGTGTGGCTGACGTGTGGTTGTGATTGTGAGCAGAGTCTTTCAGCATGTATACGGACAGTTGTATACATTATCTGTATTCTGATGGCTCTATCTATTACTAATCAGCGCCGTGTATACGTTTAATCCGGTTCCAGTCGAAACTGTTGTATCTCTGTACATTAGTGACACGGCGAGCCCGCTATGTAGTTACTCGTCTCGGCAGCTTCCACCGGTGTATGGCAAATGATTATAAGGAATCAGTCTAGTCGTCAATACCGATGGTGTGACGTCACATGTCTGGGGTGGGGGACGCTGCGCCCTTCCGGTGGGTCATGGCCTAGAAAGACTCTTCCCACGCA
>NW_025725116.1:0-5000 GCF_021461395.2 Schistocerca americana | reverse complement strand
GTGGGACACAAATCCAACTACGAGCTTTTTAACCGCAACAACTTTAATATACGCTATTGGAGCTGGAATTACCGCGGCTGCTGGCACCAGACTTGCCCTCCAATAGATACTCGTTAAAGGATTTAAAGTGTACTCATTCCGATTACGGGGCCTCGGATGAGTCCCGTATCGTTATTTTTCGTCACTACCTCCCCGTGCCGGGAGTGGGTAATTTGCGCGCCTGCTGCCTTCCTTGGATGTGGTAGCCGTTTCTCAGGCTCCCTCTCCGGAATCGAACCCTGATTCCCCGTTACCCGTTACAACCATGGTAGGCGCAGAACCTACCATCGACAGTTGATAAGGCAGACATTTGAAAGATGCGTCGCCGGTACGAGGACCGTGCGATCAGCCCAAAGTTATTCAGAGTCACCAAGGCAAACGGACCGGACGAGCCGACCGATTGGTTTTGATCTAATAAAAGCGTCCCTTCCATCTCTGGTCGGGACTCTGTTTGCATGTATTAGCTCTAGAATTACCACAGTTATCCAAGTAACGTGGGTACGATCTAAGGAACCATAACTGATTTAATGAGCCATTCGCGGTTTCACCTTAATGCGGCTTGTACTGAGACATGCATGGCTTAATCTTTGAGACAAGCATATGACTACTGGCAGGATCAACCAGGGAGCTGCGTCAACTAGAGCTGAGCAGCCGGCCGCCCGGGAGTGTGTCCCGGGGGCCCGCGCGAACACGCAAGCGTCCGCTCAATTATTCTGCAAACAGGAGGAGGCTGAGCTCCCCTGCACCATACACCTCGAAACCCTCTCAGGTCCCGGCGGCGCGCAGCGCCGTCCTAAGTACTTGGTCGGGTTCGAGAGAGGCGCAATCGCCCGGAGTTTGGCGAGTAGACGCTTTAGGTGCGACCACCCGTGCTCCCAACTGAGCTTGCCGCTGCCGACAGAGGCCCGGGAGCGTGCTGTCGTGGCATTGCCGGCGGGAGACAACACGCGCCACCTACGGTGACCGGCAGCTCCAACGCCAGCGCCACAGAAGGACAAAAGCCCCACTTGGGTGCCGAAGCGAACTCTCCCAGCACAGCGCACGCGCCAACACGTCCGCACAGCTGCGATACAAACCACCTGCGAGAACCGCAGAGGCGACCGAGCAGCAGACGGCGTCGCGGCGCCGAGCGCCGGGCGGCGGCGCATCCTCAGCGCACACAGTCCTCAATCGGACCAGCACACTGCAGATGTCCACCGCGCTTCGCACCGGGCCCGCGAGGACCTACTTTGGCCGCACGGCGCCGCGTGCAGGGTGCGCCGGCGCGCAGCTGCGCCGCCTGCCGCCTCCGTCGGCCGGCGCGCCTGCCACTGGCCGCCCCCACCAGCCGGCTGTAGCGCGTGCGCCCACGCACCGCACGGCCAACACGCCGGGAGGCCCCCCCTCACCGGCCGGGGACGGTCCCACCCAGCCACCGCCGCGTATCGCTTCACACCCACATGCCATTCACGTTCGTGGGCATGGTGGGTATCGCTGCAACAACCGGTTGGTAGCTCAACCGATCGTCGCCATCACTGATTCACCCCTAGCGAGAACAACCGCACCACAACGGTTTACCAGTTGTTCATTTGCGTAACGTCACCAGCAAACGTAGGCGTCCATCGCCATTTGCAAATTCAACGATTGTTGCATGCCTGTGTCAGGTGTCACGACACACTGTCTGCCCACATACACGCAACAACATGTCCACGCTTAGCGAACACGTGGAAGGTGGCCCCCGTACGTATGCGATGTCCATTGCGCGAACGACTGTCAACCGGCCTCTGTCGCATGTCGCAGATGTGGAACGCAGTGCACCGTGCTATCACGGTGTGTGAGAAGAGACGACTACGTCTGACAACACGCGCCACTACATCAACAGACGGCTCATGCTGATCGCCATCCAGGGCATACCACACTGCAATCCAGCTCTTATAGGGAGACGACACGTAGCTGAGTGCACAACATTTGGACCGCATGGTTCGCCGTTGTTGGCGCAGTCGTTGTACGGTCACATGTACCACGATGTATCATTCAGTACATGAGGACCAATGTGCAGTACAGTGTGTGATTTGGACGTACAACATCAGCGGACAGTTGACACAGGCCGTACCACAGCGTAGGCTAAGTGCTTCGCCATGCGAATGCCAATGAACAACTGCAAATGCCAATGAACAACTGCAAAGGGCATTGAGCATGTACGTCCTGCTGCCATCCACATTACAGTGTATAGCTGCAAGGTGTTTAACATGAAGCGATACACTGGGGACCGGGCAGTGCGAGTAGCAAACTATATTGCGGGGGTTGCAGTTAGGCAACACTACACTAATTTAACGCGTCGTATGACAATTACAGAGCAGGTTAAGGCCCAACGTGTGTTGGGTTAAGGCCCAACGTGTGTTGGGTTAAGGCCCAACGTGTGTTGGGTTAAGGCCCAACGTGTGTTGGGTTACGGCCCAACGTGTGTTGGGTTAAGGCCCAACGTGTGTTGGGTTAAGGCCCAACGTGTGTTGGGTTACGTTAAGGGGCAATGTGGGTTACGTTAAGGGGCAATGTGGGTTACGTTAAGGGGCAATGTGGGTTACGTTACGGCGCAATATAGGTTACGTTACGGCGCAATATAGGTTACGTTAAGGGGCAATGTGGGTTACGTTACGGCGCAATATAGGTTACGTTACGGCGCAATATAGGTTACGTTAAGGCGCAATATCGGTTACGTTAAGGCGCAATACAGGTTACGTTAAGGCGCAATACAGGTTACGTTAAGGCGCAATACAGGTTACGTTAAGGCGCAATACAGGTTACGTTAAGGCGCAATACAGGTTACGTTAAGGCGCAATACAGGTTACGTTAAGGCGCAATACAGGTTACGTTAAGGCGCAATACAGGTTACGTTAAGGCGCAATGCAGGTTACGTTAAGGCGCAATGCAGGTTACGTTAAGGCGCAATACAGGTTACGTTAAGGCGCAATGCAGGTTACGTTAAGGCGCAATGCAGGTTACGTTAAGGCGCAATACAGGTTACGTTAAGGCGCAATACAGGTTACGTTAAGGCGCAATACAGGTTACGTTAAGGCGCAATACAGGTTACGTTAAGGCGCAATACAGGTTACGTTAAGGCGCAATACAGGTTACGTTAAGGCGCAATACAGGTTACGTTAAGGCGCAATACAGGTTACGTTAAGGCGCAATACAGGTTACGTTAAGGCGCAATACAGGTTACGTTTAAGGCGCAATACAGGTTTACGTTAAGGCGCAATACAGGTTACGTTAAGGCGCAATACAGGTTACGTTAAGGCGCAATACAGGTTACGTTAAGGCGCAATACAGGTTACGTTAAGGCGCAATACAGGTTACGTTAAGGCGCCAATACAGGTTACGTTAAGGCGCAATACAGGTTACGTTAAGGCGCAATACAGGTTACGTTAAGGCGCAATACAGGTTACGTTAAGGCGCAATACAGGTTACGTTAAGGCGCAATACAGGTTACGTTAAGGCGCAATACAGGTTACGTTAAGGCGCAATACAGGTTACGTTAAGGCGCAATACAGGTTACGTTAAGGCGCAATACAGGTTAGGTTAAGGCGCAATACAGGTTAGGTTAAGGTACGACATAGTTAGGTTAGGTTCAAGGTAGTAAGACATAGGTTAGGTTAAGGTACGACATAGGTTAGGTTAAGGTACGACATAGGTTAGGTTAAGGTACGACATAGGTTAGGTTAAGGTACGACATAGGTTAGGTTAAGGTACGACATAGGTTAGGTTAAGGTACGACATAGGTTAGGTTAAGGTACGACATAGGTTAGGTTAAGGTACGACATAGGTTAGGTTAAGGTACGACATAGGTTAGGTTAAGGTACGACATAGGTTAGGTTAAGGTACGACATAGGTTAGGTTAAGGTACGACATAGGTTAGGTTAAGGTACGACATAGGTTAGGTTAAGGTACGACATAGGTTAGGTTAAGGTACGACATAGGTTAGGTTAAGGTACGACATAGGTTAGGTTAAGGTACGACATAGGTTAGGTTAAGGTACGACATAGGTTAGGTTAAGGTACGACATAGGTTAGGTTAAGGTACGACATAGGTTAGGTTAAGGTACGACATAGGTTAGGTTAAGGTACGACATAGGTTAGGTTAAGGTACGACATAGGTTAGGTTAAGGTACGACATAGGTTAGGTTAAGGTTAGGTTAAGGTACGACATAGGTTAGGTTAAGGTACGACATAGGTTAGGTTAAGGTACGACATAGGTTAGGTTAAGGTACGACATAGGTTAGGTTAAGGTACGACATAGGTTAGGTTAAGGTACGACATAGGTTAGGTTAAGGTACGACATAGGTTAGGTTAAGGTACGACATAGGTTAGGTTAAGGTACGACATAGGGTAGGTTAAGGTACGACATAGGTTAGGTTAAGGTACGACATAGGTTAGGTTACGGTACGACATAGGTTAGGTTACGGTACGACATAGGTTAGGTTACGGTACGACAGTAGGTTAGGTTACAAGTAGGTACGGTACGACATAGGTTAGGTTACGGTACGACATAGTTAGGTTACGGTACGACATAGGTTAGGTTACGGTACGACATAGGTTAGGTTACGGTACGACATAGGTTAGGTTACGGTACGACATAGGTTAGGTTACGGTACGACATAGGTTAGGTTAGACGGTACGACATAGGTTAGGTTACGGTACGACATAGGTTAGGTTACGGTACGATATAGGTTAGGTTACGGTACGATATAGGTTAGGTTAAGGTACACATTGTTGTAAGGAAAGGTTTAATGGGGGGCGGGGCGGGGCGGCCGGTTTGTTGATTGTGATTATAGTAAGTGGATGCCTGCGGCATCATCTGATTTGCCACGTCAGGATGCACCTTTGGCTCATGACAGGCGGCGCTCTCATTCCATGCTTGTGGCAGACCTGTGTCTTTCATTCCTGCCATTGTTTGTGTGCTGTGAGAGGAGGCAGTATTGTGAT